>NW_027397080.1:5491524-5712020 GCF_003265705.2 Callorhinus ursinus | reverse complement strand
GTGTGTGTGTGTGTGTGTGTGTGTGTGTGTGTGTGTGTGTGTGTGTGTGGTGGGGTGGGAGAGGCATGACTGGGGGTGGGCTAGTGAGAGAAGGGTGCCCAGCTTGGGTGGGGACCTAGTGCCAAGTTTAGGGGGAGGTATAGGAGGGCCCAGACTTCAGCGAATGCTTGGCTCTCACACTGGTGATTTCAGCCTTCAGGAGGGGCTGAGGCCAGCAGAATGCTTCATTTGGGAACAAATGCCCCAAAGCAATAATGGAGCATGGGGATTGGTCACTCCCTGACTATCAAAAGCTCTCATCCTTGCCTGGTTCCGAGGTACCTGTCATGCCCTCCCCTGCCACTCCTGCTGCTTGGAGCAGCTTTGCTGGCCTACAGAGCTATGAGGCTGAGAGTGCCCAGGGGTACCGATCAGATCCGAGCCAGTCTCCCCTAGACGTCCCGAGCGAAGGTGGTGTGAATGCACGTCCCTTCTGCTCTCATCGTCCGGGTCCCACAGACCTGGGAACCCCTAAGGCAGGAGCGAAGTCTTTCAGTCCTGCATGACCAGCTCCTGTCCCAGGGCGAGCATACGGTGGGTTCTGGGTCTCAAGAGGACCTTCTGTGTGCTAGGCCCTGGCAAGATGCTGGGTATGTCCTACTGGGACATGGCTGAGTCCCTGCCGTAGCCAAAGGCTGGGAAGGAATTTGCCCAAAGTTACACAGCAGGTCACCGTCCTGACTCCACCGTCAGGTTCTTCCCACAGATGCTCCTCAAATGTACTATGCTGTCTTCTTGCTCACAGTTCGGGGAGTGCCCAGAGGAAGGTGCATGCATCCAGCAGGAATGACGCCCAGCAACTCCCATCCTAGTTTGTACCCAAGTCAGAGGCTTTTATTTACAGAAAGGCCTGGGTGGATCTGGGGGGGGGGGGGGGGGTAGGTGGGAGGGGGTGCTGCCAGGAAGAGAAGGGGGATGGGTGTTTAAATACTCAGATGGGAGGAAGGCAGGGAGGAAGTAGTGGGGCTGGCTTCAGGATGGCCACCTCAGGGTAGTCACCCAGCAGCAGTCACCCAGAAAGTCCAGGGGAGCGAGGTGGGGTCAGGGACCCATACCCCAAAGAGGGTAGCAACTGGAGGATGGCACAGATTAAGGAGACGTTTGTTTTGGTAACTTCTGAGTCAGGTTCTGGGAAGGAAAACCACCCATCTCTTGGGAGCTGGGACTCTCCAGTGACACTTGCCCTGTCCGTTGGCCTCCACCTCTTCATTCCAATGTCCTCCCTTCCCTTCCCCCACGTTTTAGAATTTCCTTCTCCTCAGGACTCCAGGGGCCCAGATGGAAGGTTCTGGGAAAGCTGGCTTCCTGGTCTGAGCGATGGGATGTGTGTCCACCCAGAGGGAACCTAGTCCTCTCCCCCCAGGATGCCCGCCAGGCTCTGTCCTGGCCTCATGCTCATGGCCCTTTGATGGATCCAGGCTCCGTGAGGCGTGCAGAGGCGTAGGCTGAGGCTCCAAGGCAGGCCGCAGGCTCACAGAAGCCTGGCAGCCCCACGGGGCCTGGCAGACCCGGTCGGCCTGCTTCTCCCGAGGCCCCTGGGGACCCTCGAGCTCCATCCTTGCCGTTGATTGCCTGGCCGGGCCGGCCAGGGGGTCCTGTGTAAGGGAGAAGACCCAAAGACATCAGGGCCTTCTGCTGCCTCAGCCCTAGGATTCTAAGTCCCGTTCCTCAGGGAGGTGGGGTGGGGGTGGCAGGGATGAGGTGGGGACTGAGGCCCGGGAAAGACCCTGCCCCAGACACAGGTTCTGAGAGAGTCGCGTGGCATGGCCCATCACTCCCAACTCCCCGTCTGTGAGTTCTGGGAACAAATGCCTCCTCGTTTTCCTCCATGAAGCAGATTTTGGTGCAAGCCAGGAAGTTCTCAGCATCTCAGCTGTCCAGCTCCCAGCCAGACCCCCCCCCCCCCAGGGCTCCTGGGTGCTCCAAAGGGACGCCAACGCTGGATGCATGGGACTGAGGCAGCTGAGCAGGAGGCCTCCGTGGCAGAGACCCAGGTGTCTGGGGGGCAGGAATCCCAGAGCTGAGGGACAGGGCTGCTGGGCAGGGCCCAGGGCTTACCGGGGATCCCCGGGGGCCCAGGCATCCCGGGGTGCCCGCGTCCCATCTCTCCCTGGTCACCCTTCTCTCCACGTTTTCCTGCAGAGAAAGAAAGAGGCTGTCGTTTTTCAGAACTGGAGAATGTTTTTTCTGCTTTGGCTGCTATTTCATTTCTGTTTCACACACAGCAATTATGCCTGTTTTGTGCTAGTTTATACTAGGGGAAAGTTGGAAATGCCTGCAGAACTGGTTAAATAAAGGAAGGTCCAGACAGGATGGAAGGCTACAGCAATCAAGTTCGTGACAGGAAAGCATCTAATAATAATCATAGCTAGCATTTACTATGTGCCAACTCTACATAAATTACCTCCACATGCAATCCTCAGGACAATGCTATGAGGTGGTTGTTATTAACATCCCCCATTTTACAGATGATAAATCTAAGGCCCAGGGAGATTATCAGGTAAGTTGTCCAAGTCTACAAGGAGAAAGTAGTAGAGTCTGGACAGACAGCTGTCTTGTGACTCGAGTTTGCAGGCTTTACTACTTTGCTAACCTGCCTCCGGGCTTCCAGAGACCCGGAAAGATGTTTAGGGGGCACCACAAAGCAAATTTATAACAAAAACACCACCCCCAAGAAAACCCCCAAGTTATAAAATAAGACATTGATCTCCATCAATTTGCTACTGAGAAAGCAAGCCCAGGAGTCACATATGACTTCTGGAAAACTTTGCCGAGGGAATGGGGGAAAGTGTACCTCATCCCGAGAGGGGGGATGATGAAAGAGAAAACAAGAGGCTGAGCCATCAGCCCACATAACCCATAACCCAACCCAGGCCTGGCCTTGGCCAAGTCCACATCGCTCGGCCCCCACCCCCACCACAGAACAGCACTCACCCTTGGGCCCTGTGTTGCCAATCTGGCCCACGGCGCCCACGATGCCAGGAACGCCCCGAGGGCCAGGGTGCCCATGGGGTCCCTGCTTGCCTGGGTACCCAGGAGGCCCAGGGGGTCCTGGAGGACCCACCATCCCGACTGCACCCAGGGCCTCCCGCTTGGCACTCACAGCGACCTCTGCCAGTTGCTCTGGAGGGAAGGAGGGAGGGAGATGAGAGGTGTGTGAGATGGGGGTCCGCTCAGTAAAACAGGAAGGCAGAGCGTCCCCACGCCGGGCCCCTGGACGTGCAGACGCAAAAGGTGCGTGTCTCATCTCCCCTTCCTCCGCGGTTTGCGGAAACCAAAGGTCCGGCGAGGGCAGAGATGTACAGAGGTCCCGGGCCTCTTGGAAGCAGAGCTGGAAGGAGCACGCAGGCCCGCAGCCCCTCGGGCAAGGCCACTTGGAGCAGCTCCCGAAGGGTGGCACCGCGCTGACTGGGAGTGGGACGAGGAGGGGTTGCCGCCCCCGCCCTCACCTTGCATCATCTTCATCATCACGGTCACGATGTGCTGGTCACTGGCGTCTCGGCCCTGCAGGCAGACAAGGCCCTCCAGGAAGAAGCCCCCGCCTGCCCCCCCCCCGCCCCGTTCTCCCACCGGAAGCACATGCCGCATCTGACGGAAATCCCTCCTGCCGCACCCACCCCCAAGCTGTCGGTTGTGGGGCCTCCTGGAACCAGCCCCGGGGAAGCCAGCTGGCCCCGGGAACTCCCAGCCTTTGGGGCCTCGGCAGCACCCGCAAAGGGATTTCCTCGCGGGAGACTCCCCGCTCCGGCGGGCCGACTCACCGCCACGCCCTGTCTCCCGGGCAGTCCCGGCACGCCTCGGTCTCCAGCCAGTCCTCGAGGGCCTGGGGGCCCGGGGTAGCCCTGCACCCCCGGGGCGCCCGCATCCCCGCTGGGGCCGGGGTAGCCGGGTTCTCCGCGGACTCCTTGCTGCCGGGGCGGGGCGGGGCGGGCGGTGGTGCAGAGCGGGGGGTGAGAGTTGGCCCGCGCCGGGGAGTTCGGGGGGGGGGGGCGGGGAGGGGAGATGGTGGGGGAAGGTAGGGGTGGAAGGAGGGGGACGGTGGGTGGCGGGACAGGAGGAAGGCGGCGGCGTCGCAGGGGCTGGACTCACCTGTCCTTTGGGCCCCGGCTCGCCAGACTCGCCCTGCAGGTACAGAGCAGCTGGGTCAGGACCCGCCGAAGCCCCAGGGCCCACCCCCGTCCCGCCGGCCGCCCCCGCGCAGCCCGCTCACCTTCTCGCCCTTCTCTCCCGGGAGGCCGGCCACCCCCGGGTCGCCCTGCAAATGAAGCCCAGCGAGTCAGGGCACCTGCGGACCCCCACCCGCCGCCGCCGCCGCCGCCGCCGCCCGGGACGCGGGGAAGGGAGGCGCGGCTACTCACCACGCTGCCGCGGGGGCCGGTCTTCCCTGGGGAGCCCTGCAGCAAGCGGGGAGTCAGGGGCTTGCCGAGTTCCCCTCTCCAGGGATGGCTGGGTCCACGGGGCCCTCGCCCCCCAACCCCGGGTCCCGGCCGCACCCCTCTGCAGCTCCGCCTCGCCCCCCAGGGCCGCGCGGGACCCGCCCCAGTACTCCTCCCGGGAAGACCTGGAGCGCTCAAGGAACGACCTAATTGAGCTCCGTTGCCCCCCCACCTCCGACCCTGCAGACCTTGGGGCCTCTTTTCCAGGTATTTTCCAAACCCATTTGGTACCTTGTCTCCCTTGATGCCCGGCAAGCCTTGGGGCCCTGGAATTCCGGGGGGCCCCTGCTCCCCCTTGGGGCCCTGAGGAGAAAAGAATCCAGAGCAGGAAGTCAAATGAGGTGCCCAGGCCTGCTCCCCACGGCCCCTCACAGCGGGCCTCCACTAACCTGCCGTCCTTGAGGGCCTGGCTGCCCCCCCGGCCCCCTCTCACCCTGGTCACCCTGCAACGGAAAAAGAGAATGACCCACGGACACACAGCAGGGGCACCCCGTCCTCAGCCGCGTGTCCAGCCCCCAGCCCCTGCTGGGCAGGATGCCCTTCCTTCCTGCTGTCCCAGCATGGAGGTCCCTTGCTCCAATTCACAGACCAGCAGCCAGGCAGTTCTGGGAAGGCCTCACATAGGCTGGGCAGGACCCGGCAAGTGCTGGAGCCACTGATGGGACCCAGATCCTGGGTCCAGTAGAGCCAGCTGCTACAGAGACCCCCGGGGGAGGGGGTACCACTGTTACCTTCTGCCCTACGATGCCTCGGGGTCCGATATCTCCTGGAGGTCCCGGCTCTCCCTGGCAGACAGAAACTAGGAGTGAGCAGTAGGCCTGGTGGACCCGTCCCTTCCACAGCTGGCTAACCCCTACCCACCCTGGTCACTTTCTCAGGGAAGCCTTCCCTTACCCCTGTTCTCTGGGTCCCTGTACTTTTCCTTCACTAGGACCCCACACAGTTGTAGTTAGTCATCATGTGATCATATATTGAAGATCTGTCTTCTCCACTAAACTGTAAGCTCCGTCTGAGTAGGAGACTATCTCAGCATCTAACACATTGCAGGTATTTGGTGAATGTTTACGGAAGAATGAATGAATGAATGAATGAATGAATGAATGAATGAATGACTCTGCTGGATTCTTAGCCCCAGTCAGCTTGGCTATCTGAGGAGATCACGCCCAGACGGGACAGAGCCAATCCCCCCCATCACTGCCTTGTACATAGAGAAACAAGGATGCAGAGAGGAAAAGGGAGTGTCCCTGGGTCAGTGGGTCAGTGGCACAGCCCAGACTGGCATCCACGGCAGCCCCCAAACTAGGGCTTCACCACACACTCTCACCCAGGCCCATATGCTGAGCGCAGGGTCTTCAGGCCTGGGAGGGGGACCAATGCAAAGAGCCCTGTGTCCGGGGTCGAGCACTTACCTCCTTCCCAGGAGGACCAGAGAATCCAGGGAGGCCCTGCTGGCCTGGTTCACCCTGCAGGGAAACACAGGTTTAAGGTGAGTCTGGGGGGCCCAGTCAAGCTCTTGACCTTGGAGAAGCCTGATGAACCCGAAACAGAATCTAGAACTACATGGATTGGGGAGAAGGTGTTCTTGGTCAGGTCCTCTGGATTGGGAGCCATACCATCCTGTCTCCACAGAAGGTGGGAGTAAGCGGCAGGAAGGAGGTGGTTAGACCCAAGGGACTTGTGTCCAGGCCATGTCCTTGAGCCTTGGGTGAGGCCCGGGCCTTGCAGCAGTCTTTCAGCCATGCCCCTGGACCCTGCCCGCAGGCTCCCTTGCTCACATGAAGCCAATTCTGTCCCCAGCTTGGAGTCACCTTACCTTGTCTCCTGGGTCTCCTTTTGTCCCAGGCTGGCCCGGCACACCCTGGAGAACGAAGTTGATACCAGTTTCTACTCTGGCACTGGGGAGCCCCAGGCACCTCCTGCTTTACCTCCCATCCCCAATCCAAATCCCCTCCCTCCTTCAGCCCTGGCCTGTGGAAGCCAAACAGCAGAAGGCCCACCCATGGCATCACAAACTTGACTGTGCCCTGAGCCCCGGGGGGAGCGGAGCGGGGTACAGAGGGGCCCGTAGTCTGTGGGGAGAAGAGAAGCACCCCGTGCTCACAGGCACACGTGATACAGGAACACGGTCTGCACCTGGGCGTGTTATCTGGCTTGGGCCTCAGGACCCCCAGCAGGGAGGGAGGGGGTTCCCATGGACTGGGCTCCCGGAAGGTGTGGGATGGAGGTGACCCTGAATGGTGAGAAGGCCCAGAGAGATGGGGAAGGGCATTCCAGGCCAAGGCACCTGCAAAGGCCCGAATGTGGGGGTAGAAAAGGCAAGGCCACGTGGGGAAAGGAGAAGACACAGAGGAGCAGTGGCTGCTGAGGACCGAAGGGCAGGGTGGTGTCCGATTACGCTGGTCCCTGAATGCGAAGAAGAGCCGTGCGGACAAGCATTGTGGCTGTCCTGTTCACAACTTTCCCTGCCACTCAGCGTGCCTGGGGGGCTCAGTAACTAGTTCTTGGATGACTGGATGGGATGACTTTCCTGGAGGCAATGAGGGCCATGGAAGGTGCTGTAGCAGGGCACAGCCAACACGGAGAGCTGGGTTGGTCAAAGAGAAGGCTGGAGCAACTGTCCAAATGAAGAGACCTAAGCCAGGCCAGAGGCCACGGAGGTCCAGGTGGGGACAAGGACTAGAGCAAGGCCCCTGGGTGTGTGGATTTCTGCCTCATCAGCCACTCGTGCCACAACGGGGAAGTGGGCAACACTGAGGAGGAGAAGCAGTTTGTCCATGGGGCAGCCCCCAGGACTCCACCCCATACTCACCGCCAGGCCCTGGTGGCCCTGGTTTCCTGGCCGCCCGGCCTGTCCTGCACTGCCCTGGGAGAGACGGAGAACCAGAGGCACAAGTGAAAGCTCCAGCTAGGTCTATGGCTTCCACCCAAGGGCAAGTAGAGAAACTGAGGCCCAGCAGCGAGCAGGGGATGTGTCAGTGACACACTTGAGGATCTCAGGCTCCTGGGCCTCCGGGATCAATGTGGTGAGACTCGGGGCCTGAGCTGGGAGGGGCCCTGACCCTCCCCAACCCAGCAGCAGTCCCCACTCCTACCTTCATGCCAGGTGTGCCTGGGGACCCGTCCTTGCCATCGATGCCTGGGGGGCCCTGCTCAGAAGGAAAGTTCAAGGGAGACTCACGGTGGGGAGATGCCTGCGGTCCAGCCACCCACCCATATCCCTCTGTGACAGCTGCAGTGTGCAGGTTGGAAGCGGGTCTGGTTATCTCGAGGACCCCCACCAGCCAACTGGGAGAGGGGAGCAAAAATGGGAAGAGGATTTGGAGGGATGGACCACAGTCCTTCCTCTGTGTGGGTGACAGGTGTTCCAGATGCCCCCAAGCTTCCCCAAACTTCTGCTACAGCACCACATGCCCTAATTACAGGTGAAAGAACTAAGGCACAGCAAGAGGGTGTTTCCCAAGGTCACAGAGCAGCCCGCCTGCAACAGAGTTTGGTCTAGAATCCCAGGCTCTTCGTCCTCTAGGAGCTTGGACAGAGTTGACCCCACTCTCTGGGTAGGCCCAGGCCACTTACGGTTGCTCCCTTCGGGCCTGTTATTCCCTGGGGTCCTTGAACACCTGGGCTGCCCTGCAAAGTTAGTAGAAATGAGGTCACCTTCAGGATGCTGAACCCCCAACTGCCTGTCCAGAGAGGGGAGCAGCTGAGAACAGTGGCCTCCGGGTCCCAGGATCTCTCTTGGCACAGGCCACAGCGTGCAGGGGCTGGAGGAGAGGGGCCTGGGAGGGAGTAGAGGTCAGCACCGAGGCGAGGGGCCTGGGCCGGGCCGGGCAGTACAAGGGAAGGATCCAGTACTCACTGAGACCTCCCTCACCTGCGCTCTGAGTGCCACTTACTGAAGAAACACAACTAAATACAACGTGTGGACTTTGTTTCGGTCTTGATTTGAACAAGAACCCTGAAGAGACATTTTTGAGATAACTGGGAAACACGGAAACACAGACTGGTTATTTGCTGACACTAAGGAATCATTGATAATGTTGTTGGTTATGATAATGAATGATATTATGACTATGTGAGGAAAAGTCCTTATTTTTAAGAAAGGCATACAGGAGTATTTAGGGGTGAAATGACATGATATTAAGGGATTTGCCTGAAAAGATGAGCAAGAGTGCTGGATTAAGTGAGTGTGGCAAAATGTCAATTTGGGGAGACAGGTATATGGAGGTTCATTATATAATCCTCTCTACTTTTATGTATGTTTAAAAACTTCCATAATAAAAAAAAGTTTACTTTCTGCTCAATTTTTCTATAAACTCAAAGCCACTCAAGAATAAAGTCTATTAATTAAAAAAAAAAAGTTAAGAGAATTGGGATGTGGGCCAAGTCCCATTAGCCCCATGGCTGATTTGCTGGAATTTCATCGTCTGGCTGCAGAGAGCCTGGGACTGGATCCCATGACTTGTCCCAAATTGAATTTGATCGGCACAGGCTGGGCTTGCAGGAGTGGGGGCTGGTGGGGTGACTGGGCCCCCAGCACAGAGGCTCCCGCCCCACACCAGTCACTCACCCACACAGACACACAGAGTAACGCTCGCACACACACCCACGCATCCGCACCGACACAGAGTAGCACATACTCGCACACACGCAGCTGCAGAGACAGGGTAATGCACACACTGGCTCACACATGAGCCCGGGCGGGGGGGAGCTGAGTCTCTCCTAGTACTCTCCAGGGGCCCTGACTGGACAAGGGGTGGCTGAGGACTCACCACATCGCCTTTCTCCCCGACTCGGCCTGGTGGCCCCCGCGGACCTTCCTCACCCTGGCAAGAAGGACAAACAGGAATCCAGATCACATGGGCTCAGGGGGAGCCACATGCCCTTCGCAGCCCCAGGAGCTCCAGCTGGAGGAGGTACGTGTGCAGGAGCAAGAGGACACTCACTGGTGACCCGGCGGCACCAATGGAGCCCACCATGCCTTTGTACCCATGAGGACCCTGGGGAGAGGAAAGGGTTACAGTCAGTCCTGGCTGGACCCCAGAGCCCAGAGCGCTGGTCACAATGACTCTTGCAGCCCACCCCCGACCTACTCACCGTCTCTCCTTTGGGTCCCTCCATGCCCGGGTAGCCCCTGATGCCCTGGGGACCCTGTCAAGACAGAAGAATGACAGCAATGGCAATTTTAAGACCCACTTCATCATAGCTTCTCTGACCCCCACCCCTGATCTTCACGATGCCCGTCTGAGGCGGGCAGCATAGTCCCTATCTCAGAGAGGGGACGCTGAGGCTCAGCGATGGGGGAAGGGCTCACCAGGGTCACTCAGGGGACAGTGGCAAAAGCTGGGCCTCAGCTGCGTTTTCTGGCTGACAGCCTTGGTTCCTGTGCCCCGATTTCTGACAGCCTCAACCCCCCTCTCCCCACCCGGAGACATGCCAACTGGATACAGGTGTTTCTTCTACAGGTTGGAGGCCAGACCAAGGGAATGGCTCCACTGAGATCTCCTGGATGAGGAGGGGAGGGCCCCGGGCGAGGGTCCCTTACCGGTGGTCCAGGGATGCCTTGCTCTCCAGAGGCACCCACGTCTCCCTTGGGACCCTATGGGGCAGGAAGGAGTGATCAGACAGGCAGGCAGATCGAGAGACAAACATAGAGACAACCAAAGATACCATCCCCTTCCCAGAAAAAGCAGATGGGAAGGACCCTAGAACCCATATAGTCCCAAGTGACAGATGGATGGGGAAATGGAGGCCCAGCAAGGAGAAGGTACTTGCCCAGGGACACACTGACCTAGGACATAGGCCTCCTGCCTCTCAGCTCAAGGCTCAGTCCTCAGAGACCCACAGGGGAAGGAGAAGGGATGAAGAAGGGGAGGTTCTTGTAAGGCCCTCTTCCCACACACTCACCGGCTTCCCCTGGCGGCCAGAATCTCCCAGAGCCCCGCGTCTGCCAGGATGCCCCTGCAGGGAAGGAGGGAACTCCATGTGAGGTCCCCTCCCAACCACCTGCTCTGCCCCCCAAAGACTTGGGCCAGTAGCTTACCTTTACTCCCTGCAGCCCTGGGGGGCCTTTCACCCCCGCTGGACAGTTGGTTGGACACTGGAAAGAAAACCCCGCCGGGTTGTGTGCTCACCAGCTCGCCTCAGGCCAGCCGGGCCGTGCTTCCCCTCTTGCCAACTCCCAACCCTCCTCTCAGCCCACTTGGTTGAACCTCTGTGCGGCAGCCCCCTGACTCTACCTCCAAAGAGGACCCACCCCTTCCCCACATTAGCCCCGCCCCAGGGCCGCCTCTCACCAAGAAATCCGCGCTGCCTTCCAGGCCCTGGATGGTTCCGGGTCGGCCCTGAGAGGAGATGTACGAAGCTGGAGCCTGACCCGAACCTTTCCCACCCCAGGCTTGTGCCAGAGACGCTCGTCCTTCCACATGTGGGAAGTTTGAGGACACTTACCGGTTTGCCAGGTGGCCCCGGGGGCCCCGATGGCCCCTCTGGTCCAGGATCCCCCTGGAAGCAAGAGGGGCCCAAATCATATTCTGGTCCGGCTCTGCCAGGGTCACTCTGCCCCCTCCTCCAGTCCCTGCTCCTGCCCTACCCGACCCTGTCCTCCAGGTCGCCTTCTGAGATCTGGGATGGCCCCAGCCATCATTCAGGTTTCCCTGAAAGACCTATAGCTGAGTGGGCTCAGCAGGAGGGAGTTCTGCCCCAAGCCTAGAAGAGCTCCTTGCTGGCCAGAAGGAGGCCCAGGGTCTGCTGGCAAGACTCCCCAGCTTGCCAGCTTCGAGGTAAAGGGCAGGAGGCAGAATGAGCAGAGGGATGGCGGGGGCTCACCTTGGGGCCTGTGATTCCAATCTCGCCCGGGAGGCCAACAGGTCCGGGTGGCCCCTAGGAGCAGAGGCGTCACTGGCCAGGGTGCCTCGGAGGGTTAGCCCACCCTGACACAAAGGTAGGGACTGGTACCCAGAGGCCCCTTCCCCACTTCTACTTTGCAACCAAGCCCAGAGAGACCGACAGCTTAGGGCTTTAAGGGCCAGAGAATCCCAGAGCCAGCAAATAGGCCCAGCATGAGCTGGCCCAGAGTTCTCTGGCACGTCTGCCCGTTCCTGACACCATCACAGCATGCTGGCCCCTCCCCTGGATGGCCAGTCCCCCAGAAGCCCTTCTGTTTCCCCCTTCCCCAAGAGTTCCAGGGACCCTGCCCCATTTGGGAGGACTTACAGGAGGTCCAGCAAAGCCAGGGCCCTGGAACAGAAGGAAAGGAGATTGGGTTCATGGCTCCTTCTATAAGTCCCCCCTGCCCTCCCCCCGGAAGGGTCCCTTGAAGCCCTTGCAGATTACACTCACCGGCAGGCCAGGGGGACCTGGGAGCCCAGGCTGGCCCTGAAAGAGCAATGGGAGAGGTTCAGAGGCTGGGGTCTCCTGTGTCCCCACTCCTCTCTAGTATAGTCCCTCCCTGGGACTGCCCAAGCCGAGTCCCCAGCAGGCCACTTACCTTGACTCCAGGGATCCCCATGAGGCCAGGCTCCCCCTTGGCTCCAGTTAGACCCTGGGGAAGAAAGAGAAGGTAGATCAATGAAGAGCAAACTTGCTCCCTGAACCATGGGACAAGCCAGGGCCTGAGGTCTCTCCTGGGTGGGCCCGAGCTGTCTTGCACTCCACTCCATGAAGGCCAAGGGGCCTCAACACCTTGCTTTCTCTTCTCCCAGTTCCCACAGCAACCCTGGGAGCCAAGCAGGCAGAGCGATTACCCTCTTTAGAAAGATGAGAAACCAAGGCCCAAAGATCTGTCTGCACAGGCCACACACCTCCCAGGTTAAGAGCCTGGAAGACCTAGATGTACGTCTGGATGGGCCATTTTCTTGATGTCTGCCCTTGGCAGCAACTTTTTCTGAGCCTTAGTGTTCACATCTGCAAAATGGGCTAATCACGTTCCCCTCTCTGCATAGATGTGAGAACCAGTGTGCTAGTGGAAGGCCATGAGCTTTTTAATCTTTGCAGGGTGTGGAAAATTTGGAGAGGCCCTGGTTGGTGGCTGCTAATAGCCCCGATGGTACCTCTTGCGCCAGCAGGACAAAGGCAACTCATGGGACCTCTTTTTCCTCCCGTCTTTTAGTGACTGACCCAAGTGTATTCCTCAATCAGGTGACGGTCCCAGTGGTCCTGGCTGTGTCCAGGAGCCCGTGACCTTGGGGCCCCTGGGAATTCTGTGGTATCAGCCAATAATCTTCCTCCCCTGAGTTGCTCCTGTGGCTTTGAGGGGGCAGGGTGTGGCAGGGAAGGGGGAAGGAAAGGACAGCTCCTTCCATAGCATTTAATTTGACATTTGGAGGCCAGAAATGTGAGACTAAATCTTGGCTGCTGCAGATGAACAGAACCCCTCTTTGGACCCCCATGTGTCTGTGACTCATGTTTCTGGGGTGGCCGCGAGGTCACGGGTCACATGAAGGTGAAGGGAACTCATAGCTTTATAAGTCTCCATCCTGCCGCCCTGCTCTGAACAGAGGAGCAGGGAAGATGTCAGAACTGGGCTCTGGAAGTCAGCGAGTGGAGCCCTAACCTGCTTTAGCGGATGCTCAGGTACTCACATCAATCCCAGGCTTCCCGTCCGGCCCATCCGGCCCCGCTTTGCCAGGCTCTCCCTTAGGTCCCTTAAAAACAGAGGTGGGGCAAATATGAGCCGGAGGAGGGCAAGAACTGGGAAGGTCAAAGGTCAAAGAGGAAACAGCACTCACCGGAGGGCCAGCTTTCCCCGGGGGCCCCTTGTCACCCTGTAAGATACAAGTTGGTCAGACAGCCCCCGGTGGCTCATGTTACCCCAAATGGGCACATGCAGGCCCTGACTGGCTGGTCCCACATGCTGCTCTCCTCTCTCTCTTCCTTCTGCCCTGGGTCCCCCTCAGCCTTGCAATTTGGGGGGAAAATAACTCCCTTTCCCTCAAAACAAAACAAACAAACAAAACCGCCAAACAGGTGGACCGAGACCAACCCCAGCCAGGCTGGAGAGGGTGCCGTCAACGTGCAAGCTGGTCACAGACACACCCACGCTGCTGAGGTGCTGGTACAGCCCCGCAGAGAGGGCTGTGGGCTCCAAGTTACCTCAGAGACTGGGTGCTTCTTGGATTTGGGCAAGTGTGGTAGAAACTTGGGCCTTTCAGAAAAACATGAAGGGGAGGTGAGCCGGGTGGGCAACAGCTCTTTTTTGGATCGGGGTGAGGAAAAGAAGAGACTGGGCCAGGGACAAGGACCAGGAGGGCCTATGAAGGGGGCCGATTCAGTCTGTCCCCAAGGCAGGAAGGACCTCCTTCCCCAGCGACAAAGGACTCCTGGTGGAGGACAGGCAGGGCCTGTGGAGTCACATTCAGCCCCAGAGAGGCCTTTGGGCAGTTCAGGGCCTGCAGCAGCCAGAGAGCCTGGCAGGGACCCAGCGCCCTGTGTTTGGAGGGTGGGGGCACCAGGTTGAATAGAAGTCTGTCCAGATGGGTAAACACGGAGCTGGCCTCCTGGGGCAGCCTCCTGAATGAGGCATTTAACCCTCCCCATGCTAGGGAGAGCAGCGAACAAGACCTGCTCGTTCTAAATCAGGGAAGAAAAATGCGAAGGAAGAGACAGGAGTCTGGCTTCAGCTGGTCAGCGGTCTGACCAAGGCTTCCAAGCCACCCTGGAGAAGCATCCAGACGTGCCAAGGGGCAGAGCGAGAGGTTAAGGCGTCTCCCACCCCCAAAAAAGACGGGAGAGTAGGGGTGGGGGATAAGGAATCGCTGTGAGCTCCGGCGGGCAGACGGAACAGCAGCTCCTTGTCCGCGGGCCGCTATAACGCGCTCTGCACCTCAGGGCCAGTTCGAGGTTTTCCAAGAACAAACGGGCTCCTTGTGGCGCAGGCCGGCGCCGCCCGCTGACCACAGGGGGCGCTGCATCTCCAGGCACTGACCCCCCCCCCCCCCCCCACACCCCGCTCACAAAGTTCCCCTTTGTCCGCAGCTTCCCTCCCCCTCGCGTCCCAGGTTAGAGACTCACGTCGATGCCGTCAGATCCAGGCACTCCCGGCGGCCCTGGGGGGCCCGGGGGCCCCAGTTCTCCTGGCGGACCTCTCTGAAAACACACACAGGGGTGCAACCCTCAGACTGTGCAGGGAGCGGGGCGTCCCAGCCGTGAGCCTCCCCGGGAAAGCTGCGTCCTTCTTTTTATTGAGCACCTACTGTGTACCGCACTGTGCACCACTACATGTATCATCTTATGGAACGCTCAGAACTGGGAGGCGGATACCATTATCAGCCCCAGTTTGCAGTTAAGGAAACAGGCTCGGAAAGATTAGGAATGATCACAGAGAGTAAATGGTGGAGCCGGGATTCCGCCTCCTTCCACCGGACCAGGGCTGCCCTCGCGCTGCCGCGGTGGGGAAGAGATGAAGATGCTGACGGCGCAAGTGAATCACAGATGGTAGGCGAGGCGGTGCCCAGCAGACAGTTGGCTCCAATGAATGGCTGCTCGTATGATCATTTTTAGACGAACAACAGGTATAGATGGTGAGTAGGTACCCCCCGCCGCTCCCCCTAGGGCGAGTAAACCCGAAAGGAAAGTGGGGGAGGCGCAGGGAGAGCGGGTGTAGGGAAGGGAAGTCTGTTCTCCCTTCCCCTCAGAGCACCCCTCTCCCAGCACCGTTCCACCGTCCTCCCTTGGGTTGTCCTCCTACGGGGCCAGCCCCGATCCAGGCAGGGGGCCCGCGCCCGCCAGGTGCCCGCGCCCTCCCCGGGCAGAGAAGTGCCAGCCTGGCGCCCGGGCCCGGCCTTGTCGCGCCCCCGTCCCGTTAGGCCCCCCGGCGGCCCTCGGTAGCGCGACGGGGGGCGGGGGCGGCGGGAGCCGGAGCGGGGCCGAGGGGCAGCCGCCGCGGCCGGAGCGGCGTCTGGCTGGAGCCGGCGCCCCCTGAGAGGAGGCGGGGCGGAGGCTCCGGAGCCCCGTGAATGGGCACCATTGTCTCCCCCGCCACCTGGGCTCTCGGGGCTGCCAGCACCGGGTGCCAGCTCCTGGCCACGCTGCCTGTCCCAGGCTGGGCCGAGCGTCTCCCGACAGGGTCCCTCTTGGCTCCCCGGCTCGTCCGCCTCGTTTCGCGGCGCCGGGCCGCGGCCCCCGTGCGCACCCACCTGGGGGACGTGCGCCGCGGGGGCTGCGCCCAGCCGGGAGTGCGGGGAGAGAGGCCGAGCCCCTCACCAGCCTCCTGGGCCCCGCACCCCAGACCCCACTCCCCGCACCCCGGCCCCCGCGCGGGGGCGGCCGCGGGACTTACGATCTGCGCCAGCGCGAGCCCGAGCACCTGGAGGAGCAGCAGGAGGCTGCGGGGGGCGGCCGCGGCGGCCATGGCGGGCGGCGGGGTCGCGGAGGACGGGTGCTCGGGTGCACGCTCGTACCGGCCCGCAGAGGCTCCCGGAGCGGCGGCACTGGCTGCTCTCGGACGGGGCGGGCCGGGCCGCCTGAATATGCGGCGGGGCGGAGCGGGGGCCGCGGGGTCTGTCACCTGAGAGGGCCGGGGGTGGGGTGGGGGGGGGAGGGAGGCCGGCGCCCTGAGCCCAGCTCCGCCCCTCTCCGTCCCGCAGCCAGTGCCCACCCTCCGCCGTCCGAGGAGCTGCCGGGGCGCAGGACTGAGACCGTGGTCCCGTTTCTCTAGGAGGAGGCACACGGCCGTCCGAGGTCCCCCTCCAGTCTGACCTCCGGGGCCCGGCACCTTCCCCCCACCCGCAGCCCGCGCCCGGTGGCCTGGCCGGTCCTCAGCCACTTCTGTCTGCGAGCCCTGGCCTGGGTCCATCCTCTCTCCTCCAGGGCCCAGGCCGAGAGCGAGCCTCAGGTCCCGCGGACCTTGTAGCAGAAGCCCCCCTCCACCTCGTTCAACTCCAAAGACGGTCAGGCCCCTTGCGTATGAAAACCTACCAGAGCCCTTCCTGGATCAGCCGTCCGGTGTCTGATACCCCCATCCCCGTCTTCCTTCCTGCTTCACCACTAACTCCATAGTGGAGTTGGCCTTACCCCAGCTCCAGACTCCCTCATCTCCCTCTTATCTCCCTGCTTCCGCCCCAGTTGGGACATCAGTCTCCTGGAGGTCACCGGTGAGGCCCAGCCCCTCTTCAGTGCCCCCTGAACCACTGAAGGTCCTGTTGCTGGGAAGCTGCCCTTGGCGGTTCTCTCCCTGAAGCCTTCCCTGCCCAGGCTTCCACCATCCAGCCCTCCTCCTTCTTCCGTTGCCTTTTCTTCACTGCAGCTTCTTTAAGCACCAGAGTCTCTAGGGCCTGGCTTTCTCTCACTGAGGGTAAGCTCTTCCATGAAACAACCCTCCCCCCATTTATCAGAGTTTCCAAAGCCCACCTGTCCAACATCTCCTCTCTCCCAGTCTCTTAAATTCCTTTTCGTTCACTTAAGCAATATTGATAAAGTGCTTTGGAATCTGTCACTAACTATGACCACAGGCACCTAAAACTATATAGTGCCTCAGTTTCCTCATCTGTAAAAGGGGATAATGATAGTCCCTACCTTACAGGGGTTTTGTGAAGATTGGATGAGATGATGCATATGACGTACTTAGCACACAGTAGGTGCTTCATAAATTTTAGCTTTCATTATGATTTATGGAGGACACTTTGTTTACCAGTCCTGTACCCAGTGTGGGGGAAAAAACCACAAGATCAGCTAAAATAGTCAAGAAGAAAACCCTCTGGAACCTAGGGAAGTCCAAGCCCACGCGGCATGTGAGCAAAGGGCGCTGGGCTTTGAGAGGGGTTCCTGGAGCTGAGTTTGGGAGAAAGGAGGCTTGAGAGAATTTGATTGCTCTGCCTAACGGAGTGAGGAAGAATTTGGGGTTTATAGGAAGATGAGAGGAGGAGGAGGTGAGGGAGGGATGGTGGGCATTGCCCCGGGTGGGAGGGTAGTATGTGTAAGGGACTTCTCCGAAAGGGGCTGGCCAAAGTTGTTGGTTTTTATGTTGTTCATTTCTTCATCTCTTTGTGGGCTGAACACACCAGGGCCTCATGTAAGTTTTCTTTGTGTGTGTGTAGAAATTATGGAAAGGGGGTGCTCCTTACATCTGCACAGCACATATGAGTATATTAGTTGTCTATTGCTGCATAGGAAAAACACTGAAAAACTTAGTGGCTCAAAGCAGCAATTTCTTGAATCAGGAATTCAGTGACTCTGTTGGTTGGTTCTGACTCCGGGTCTGTTATAAGGTTGCAGTTAGATGATGACTGGCCTTGGCTCAACCAGAAGGCTTCTTCACTCCTGTGTCTGATGTCTGTACTAGGAAGCCTCCAATAGCTGGGGCCGGGACAGCTGGAATTTCTTGGGAAGCTCTCTCCTTTATCTGTTTGTGAGCTTTCCACAGGGTCTCTCCAGCACAGCAGCTTCAAAGTAGCTGAACTTCCAACACAGCAGCTCAGAGAGAGAGGAAAAACACCTGACCGAAGCAGAATTGCCGCTGAGGACCTAAGTCACACAGCATCAATGTCACCACATTCTTTTGGTCCAGGCAATTTCAAAGGTTTACCCAGTTTCAAGGGGAGGGAACAGAGACTCCACCTCCTGATGAATGAGTATCAGTGTAACAACACTTCAAGAGGAGCATGGAGTGTATGTGTCGGGGGGAGTGGGATAGAACATACGGTGGTGCAGCCATCTTTGGAAAATGTAACCTATCACACTTGGGATTATAACCTGAACCAATTCAGTGGAAAGTGAAGCTCAAAGCAGGAGCTGATCAAGAGAAATCGTAGGGAGGGCTTTGGACCCATAAATCATGGACTAGAGGTTGGGGCCAGTCATACACAGCTCTTAAGGGGCAGGGAGACCATGAATAAATGGAGAGTCATATATTCACATTCCTGGATAGGAAGACTCAATGTTGCAAAGATGTCAAATTAATCTAGGGGCGCCTGGCTGGCTCAGTTGGTGGAGCACGCTACTCTTAATCTCGGGATTGTGAGTTCAAGCCCCATGTTGGGTGTAGATATTCTAGGAGAGAAATGACATGAAATAGTCAAGAAAATTTGAAAAAGCAAATGAGAAAGATCTTTCCCCACCACAGATCGAAAGGGAGTGTATTCAAATAGTGTTTTATTAGCCCAAGAATAGATTTTTTTTGGAAAGAAAGATGACACACACATGTGCGCGTGCGCGCGTGCACACACACACACACAGACATTTATCATATCTGTTTAATTTATGAGAAAGGTCTATATATTTAATTTACAATAAAGGTTAAATTTAAAGTATTGAGGAGGGGCACCTGGGTGGCTCACTCAGTTAAGCCTATGACTCTTGATCTCAGCTCAGGTCTTGATCTCAAGATTGTGAGTTCAAGCCCCGTTTTGGGCTCCACGCTAGATATGGAGCTTATTAAAAAAAAAAAAAAAGTAAAAAAAAAATGCCATTGGGGAAAGTAGCCCAGTCAGTACATGTTGGGGCAACTGGATACATGTTCAGAAAAAATTCAGGTTATGGGGCACCTGGGCGGCTCAGTCAGTTAAGCATCTGCCTTTGGCTTAAGCCCCAGGTCAGGCTCCCAGCTCAGCGAGGAGTCTGCTTCTCCGCCTGCCCTTCCCCACGCTCATGCTCTCTCTCTCTCAAATAAATAAATAAAATATTTAAAAAAAACAAAAAATTCAAGTTAAATTTTTATATCAGTATACAAAAATATATTCCTGGATGAATTAATGTGGGACCTAAATATAATAATGACAAACTATTAAGACCTGAAGGAAAGTGTTTTTTTTAAAGTAATTTTGTAGTAAAATAAATCAATAAATCAATGAAAACAAATTTGTGGTGGGGAAAACTTTCCTGAGCAATACACAAAACCATGAAAGGATGCTCAAGTTTGACTTCATAACCCTTAAACATGTATTTATAATAAATATGTATGGAGAAAATTAAAAGACAGAAAGGAAATATTTATGATATATACTACTGGACAAAGAATTAATATGGATAACATACAAAGAAGTCTTACAAGTCAATAAGGCAAGCTCTAGCAAACATTTATTTTTGTAAAGATTTTATTTATTTATTTGAGATAGAGAGAGAGAGAGAGCACAAGCAGGGTAGAGGGGCAGAGGGAGAGGGAGAAGCAGGCTCCCAGCTGGGCGGGGAGCCCAATGCAGGGCTAGATCCCAAGACCCTGACATCATGACCTGAGGTGAAGGCTTAACCGACTGAGCCACCCAGGGGCACCTCTAGCAAACATTTAATGGAATATCTAATTTGAATCTCCTACAAGCTTTTAGAGAATGAAAGAAAACAAAGAACACTCAAACTCATTTTGTGGGGCTAATATAACTTTGATTTTCAAACCAGTGATGGGCAGTACGAGAAAGGATATTAGTGGCCAATCTGTCTTATGAACAAAGACGGGAAAATCCTATTTAAAGTATTAGCAGATTGAATATAGCAACCTATTGGAAGATACATCATGATCAATTGGTTTCATTGCAGGAAAGTAACGATGATCTAAAGTTAGAAAATCTAGGGGCAACTGGCTGCCTCAGTTGGTGGATTGTGAAGCTCTCAGTCTCAAGGTTGTGGGTCACTTTTCCTCACTCACTAATGATTGGGGCACCTGGGTCACACCTTCCTCTCCTTCAGAGTCCTGCCGTTTGGGGTGCTTCATCATCTTCTCGAATGACTCCTTAACACCTTGGATTCCCAGTGCCCTAACCACTTCCTTCCTTCCTTCCTTCCTTCTTTCCTTCCTCCCTCCCTCCCTCCCTCCCTCCTTTCTTCCTTTCTTTCTTTCTTTCTTTCTTTCTTTCTTTCTTTCTTTCTTTCTTTCTTTCTTTCTTTCTTTCTTTCTTTCTTTCTTTTTCTTTCTTAGGAGAGAGGAACAGAGAGGGGCAGAGGCAGAGGGAGAGAGAGAGACTCCCAAGCAGGCTCCATGCCTAGCCCAGAGCCCAACGTGGGGCTCAATCTCACAACCTTGAGATTGTGACCTAAGCCAAAACCTAGAGTCGGGCACTCAACTGACTGAGCCACCCAGGCACCCCTAACCACCTCATTTCTAGTGATCGTCTCCTCAGCTCCACTTTAGCCATATTCTCAAGGCCATCCCCGAGGCTTTGGTCTCATTTAGAAGTGCCCCGTCTCTGAGACATTAAAATCAATCAACACTGGGATCCCTGAGCCGTAGTGTAAGAAGTCTGACCATCCTGCTGGGGAGACTATGTGGAGAGAGAGGCCCAGCTGAGCCCATCCTTCCATCTGTCCACACCAAACCACCAGGCATTTTGAACCTTCCAGACCAGAGTGATCACCTGCTCAATGCCACTGAGGGCCTGAGCAAACACCACATGGAACAGAAGAATTGCCCATCTAAGCCCTAATTCCTGATCCAAAAAATTGTGAGGTTTTCTTTTAAAGATTTTAAAACCTTTTTTTATTTTGAATAATTATAAATTCACAGGGAGCCTCAAAAATAGTACAGAAAGGTCCCATGTTCCCTGTACCCAATTTCTCTCAATCATTGTGTCTTATGTAACTCTAGAGCAATAACAAAAGCAGAAGATGACAGCACAATCCCAGCACATTGTGATTTCCAGCAAACAGGCACTGCATGGCTTTTGGTAGTAGTTCTGTACAGTTTTGTTAGTTATATATTGTAAATATGCAACTTCCAAGTGATTGTGAATGGTATTGTATTTTAAATCTCTCATCCATGTGCTTGCTGTAGTAGACATAAATACAGTTGATTTTTGTATATTTGTATCCTGATACCTTGTTGAACTCACTTCTAGCAGGTTTTGCTTTGGGGTAGATTTAAACATTTTTTTCTATGTAAACAACCACCTGCAAAAAGAGACAGTTTTATTTTTTCCTTTCCTATCCATATGTCTTTCATTTCCATTTCTTACTTCACTGCACTGGCTAGAACTTGCAGCACTATGTTGAGTGGGAGTGAGGAAGTAGACATAACTCACCTTGTTCCTCATCTTAGGAAGCTCGATGGTCAGTTTTATGTCAACTTGGCTAGGTTATAGTCCTCTGTTATTGAAACACTAATCTAGCTCTGCTGTGAAAAAAATTTTCTAAGATTTTATTTCTAAGTAATCTCTACACCCAATATGGGTCTCGAACTTATAACCCAGAAATCAAGAGTTGCGAGCTCTCGAACCGGCCGGTGCCCCCCTTGCGTGCCTCACCTCTGTTCCCTGTGTCGCAGCTGCTGGGGCTGTGTCCGTGACACAGAGCCCTAACACACACCGTTCCCTCTGCCTCCACACTCTTCCTCCCATCCCCCACTTAGCTGACCCTAAATGCTTCTTCCTCCGGAGCTCTTCTAATTTCTTGGTGTAGAAAGCAAGATTTTCCATTGGATCGTCTCTTAGCATCACACTTATTCCAGAGTACTTATTCCAGTGTTGGTTTTAAGGTTACGGATGTGGGACAGCCATCTGGGTCACCGCCGGATTCCCAGCGTTGGGCGCACAGTTGCTGCTCAATAAATTTTGATGGGCGGAAAAAAAAAAAAAAAAAAGAGTTGCGTGCTCTACTGACTGAGCCAGCTTGGTACCCCTGTGAAAATATTTTATAGATGTGATTAAGTCCAGTATTGGTTTTTTGTTTTGTTTGTTTTGTTTTTATTTAAGAGAGAGCGCGGTGTGGGTGGGAGGGGCAGAGGGAGAGAATCCCAAGCAGACTCCTCACTGAGGGCAAGCCCATATGGACTCGATCTCACGACCCTGAGATGAAATCACGAGCTAGACACTTAACTGACTGAGCCACCCAGGTGCCCCATTAGTAGGTTTTAAGTAAAGGAGCTTATCCTAGGTAATCTGGATAGGCCTGCTTTAATCATTTGAAAGGCAAAACTGAGGGCTCCCTGAAGAAGAAATTCTGCCTGTGCATAGCGGCTTCAGCTCCTTCCTGAGAATTCCAGCTACTTTTCCTGGTAGATTCCCAAATCTGCCTGGTAGATTTGGGACTTGTCTTCCCAGCCCCCACAATTGTGTAAACCAGGTCCTTGCAATAAATTTCTTAATATGTATCTCCTGGTTCTTTTCCTCTGGTTGAACCCTGAAGGATACAGGGGGAAAGCATTTAATTTTTCATTATCAAGTATAATGTTAGCTGTACTTTTTTTGTAGATAGTTTTTATCAAGTTGAGGAAGTTCCCCTCCATAGCTGGTTTGCGGACTGTTTTTTGTTTTTTAAATCATGAATGGGTGTTGAATTTTGTCCAACGCTTCTTCTGCATCAACTGGTATAACCATGTGATTTTTCTTCTTTAGTCTTTAATATAGTGGATTCCATTGATTGATTTTTGAATATGGAACCACCCTTGCATCTCTGGAATAAATCCCACTTGGTCATGATGTATAATTTTTTAATATACTGGTGAATTTTATTTGCCAATATTTTGTTAAGGGTTTTGCATCTGTAGTCATGAAGGAATTGGTCTATAGTTTTCTTTATTTTGTACTGTGTTTAGTTTTGATAGCAGAGTAATTCTAGCTTCATAAAATGAACTGAAAAGTGTTCTCTCCTTTTCTATTTTCTCAAAAGGATTATACAGAATTGGTGTTAATTCTTCCTTAAACATTTGATAGAATTCTCCAGTGAAACCATCTGAGCCTGGAGGGGTGCCTGGCTGGAGGGGTGCCTGGCTGGTGGAGCATGTGACTCTTGATCTTGGGGTTGTAAGTTCGAGCCCCACATTGGGTGGAGATTACTTAAAATAAAATCTTTAAAAAAAAAGAAACCATCTGAGTCTAGAGATTGGGAAGGTGTCAAGTTACAAATTAAATTTCTTTAACTAATTACAGCGCTATTCAAATTGTCTGTCTCATATTGAGTAAATTATGGTAGTTTGGGTTTTTTGACGACTTGCTCCGTTTCATCTGAGTTGTCAAATTTGTGTGTCTAGAATTGTTTGTAGAATTCCCTTATCCTTTTGATGTTTGTGAGGTTTGTGGTAATATCCTTTGTTTCATTCCTTGGTGATTTGTGTCTTCTCTCCTTTTCTCTTTGTCGCTCTGCTAGAGCTTTGTCAATATCATTGGTCTTTCCAAAGGACTAATTCTTAATTTCATTGATTTTCTCTATTGTTTTCTGTTTTCAATTTTATTTCTCTTATCTTTTTTAATTACTTATCTTTTTTAATTACTTCATTCCTCTTGCTTCGAATTTTACTCTTCTTCTAAGTTCTATGGTGGGAGCTTTTTAATATTAAAAATAAAATTTTAATTTAATATTTAAATTTTATTTAAATATTTTATATTAAATATAATTTAATATTTAAATTTAAATATTTAAATAATAATTTAATATTTAAAATAAAAACACTTAACCATATTTTTCATGGTTATTTTTAAGTCCTTGGCTGCTAATTCCAGTATGTGGGGGTTGTCTATGGCTCTGTTTCTATTGACTTACTTTTCTATTTGACCTCGGATCACTTTTCCTGGTTTTTCGTTTGCTCATTTTGCATGTCTCTTCATTTTTATTGTATACTGAGCACAAATGATGTGTTGTAGAGACTCTGAATTGTGTTCTATTCCTCTGGAGAGTGCCAAATGTTTTTTCAGCCAACAGTCAATTTACTGGTGGATCATCTTGAACTTATGTATGCTGAGTTTTACTCATTGTTAGGTTAATTCTGCTTTTGGCTTTGCTCCTAGTCCTTAGGTATATCTCTTAGTTACGTGATATAGGATTTTCTCCTACATCACCTTCTGGGACTTCAGTAGAATGCTCCAGGTGTTTACCAAGCACTTCTACGTTGGCATAACTTAAGCTCCAAATTGTTTTCCTTGCAGTGGGCAGCAGCCGAAATCTTGGCTCAGTTCTTTCATCCTCCCAATCACCGATTTCCACGTGGGTTATTTGGAGTCTTGTCCGTGCATGTGCAGTTCAGGGGTTAGCCTTGAATTCAAAGGGAGTTGATGGACAGATTTTTGGCCATCCCTCCTTGTGGCTTTTTTGTTTTGGGGGGTTTTCCCTCAATCTTTTAGCCATTGTGGCAGCCCTGGACTCTGTCTTCTGATTCATCAAACGCATAGAATCCTGGGTTTTTACTTGAATTTTAGCTTGTCTGTGCTGTGAAGACTAAGGGATCCCCTTGGCAGACAATCCATATCAATGTGGACCATATCTAGTGTGGTTCCCTTCTTTTAAATGCTGAATCCTCCTCCAGTTTATGCTTGCTTTTGGTCACTTTACAGTTTTTTGTTACATATTTTGACAATTTACTGCACCATGACCAGAACTGGAACTCAGCCCACTTTAGCAATTAAACAACTATTTAGTGAACATCTGCTTTGCACAAGGTATGTATACTTTTGAGTAATATAGACCACAGTTCCTGCCTTCACAGAGCTCACACTGGGGGACAAGGGCTCAAATAAGAAAGAAGTGTGCTGAGGGCTGTATTTGGGCAAAATGTGGAGGACCGTGGGGGCCTAGCATATATTGATATTAACTCTCTACTAAGCATTTTGCAAAGGATCCTGTTTGCAGGCGCTTCTTAGAGATCCTTAGCTCAATTCAAAACCTCCTTGAGCTTTTTTTTCAATCCTCTTTCCTTCCTTTACTTCCTTTCTCTCTTCCTCCCTCATTTCCTTCTTTCCTCATTCCTTCTCTCCTCTCTAAAGTATTTACTGAGCATTTCCTCTGTCCCCAGGAACTGTTCTGGGTGTGGTTATCCTTAGCAGCGGGTCCTTGAAGACCCCACCTCTAGAAAGTCTTTCCAGACTCTACAAGCTGGAGCAGCCCAGAGAACATGAATGAAATTCATTTTTTTAATGTTTTATTCCACTAATATTTCCCAAGGACCTGCTATGTATCAGGTCTATAGTGTGAGGAAATAATTAAATAATTGACATAATCATAAAAAGGGCAGCTAGGAACTACTAATTATTGCAAAGATTTTTTTTTTTTTTTAAGTAAGCTCTACACCCAGTGTGGGGCCTGAGCTTGCAGCCCTGAGACCAAGAGTCACATGCTCCACGGACTGAGCCAGCCAGACTCCCCTCGGAACTACTAATTACTACTAATAAAATGTATCACTTACATATTTATATTATTATAATTATTGTATATTTATAGTCATACTTATTGAGCACCTGCTACAGGACAGATAGTGTACTAGTCTGTTCTGTGCGTTTTGTTGTTAAGTCCTCACAACCTCAAAGTCCCTCAGTCAACAACCTTAAGTCCTCAATGAAGTAGGTCCCGTGATTAACCCCATTTTATGTAAAGACTGAGGCTTAGAGGAATGAGTGGTTTTCCCAAGGGCACCCAGTTGTATTTCCACCATTTCTGGCTCATGGTGAGTACCAATTATGTGCATTTCCTCCCTTTTCCCTGAAGATCACAGCAGTTTGGGCTCCGCGCAAAAACGAATGGCTGAAATCCAGCCCCCAGCCACAAGCTTGCCACAAGCTTTTATTTTGCTGGTCCTCGATTCTTAGGATCTTTGTTTGACTTGAGGCCTGAGCCACTCCAATTTACAATCCTCAGACCTCTAATCCCTAACCTTCGAATCTCTTGCTCTTTCCTCCCCAGCTCTAATGGGGAGGAGGGGTGGGCGTGGAGAGCAAGAAGTAAAGGCCAGGCTCCCTTGTCCTCCCTACGCACCCCCCTCGTCCCCACCGCGGTTCCCCCATTCTTCAGGGAGTCCAACCCCTGGTCAGCAGGAAATCAGGCTGTCTGGTACTCTGGCGCCACCTAGTGGTTCTCTGCTGCAGTACACAATGCCGACAACCTGTCAAGTTGAAGAACAGCCCTTTTCTCAGGGAGAAAAAATCGTGGGGAGATGAAATGGGAGAGAAGAAAATAAAACACGGTGGGAACTCAGGGAGGGAGAGATCATGGCTTTTGGGGACTTAGAGCTTAGAGTTTGTATTCGGCTAGACTTGTGTCCTGATTCAACTGCATACTAATTATGTGACCTCGGGCAAGTCATTTCACCACTTTGAGTCTCGGTTTCTTCATTTTTTTATAATTATTTTTTTAAAAGATTTCATTTATTTATTTGACAGAGACAGCGAGAGAGGGAACACAAGCAGGGGGCGTGGGAGAGGGAGAAGCAGGCTTCCCGCTGAGCAGGGAGCCCGATGTGGGGCTCGATCCCAGGTGCCTGGGACCATGACCTGAGCCGAAGGCAGATGCTTAACAACTGAACCACCCAGGCGCCCCGGTTTCTTCATTTGTAAGATGGGGAGAACACCAGTGCCTCCTGATGTCCCAGAAGTGCTTAGCACAGTGCCAAGCAAGCTTCGGATATTTATTTTAGGCAGAAGGCACTTTGTAAGCAAAGGCAGGGAAGAGGGCTAGTGTTTAGAACACAGTGTAGGTGACTGTGTTGCTAGAATCCCTTCCTGGAAGGGAACCAGGTGCCCATTCTAGGCTTAGCTCCAGTCGGCAGGTTTGCTCACCTGTACTCTGGCTGCCCTCATTTGCCTGGGCAGAAAGTGCCAACCGCTGTACTTGCTTCTTGCACTAGAGCAGAGCTCCTCCAAACTCCTCTGAGCTGCCCAGTCATGCTCCTGGTTCCACCTGACCCCCTATTTGTTCCATCTGATTCTCTCCCAGTGCAGGTGCAACACTGACAGACGGGGAGGCTGGCTTCCATGAGCTGTTTTCTCGTGGTTCTCCTCCCACCTCTCCAGCTGTTCCTTCTGAGGCTCCTTTGTGGGTTTCTTTTCTCCGCACACCTACGTACCAGTCTGGAGCATCCTGTCCTGTACTTACTCCGCATGTTCTTCCCGGGCCATCCTACTGCCTCCTCCAACTTTAACTATCACCTCTATGTCTTCTGCAGAGCTTCAGCCCCGCTTATCCAACTGCCTCTTGGATGTTCTGTAGGCAGTTGATATGTTCAAAATGAAATTATCTGTTGGCTCCCAAACCCGCTCTTCTTCCTGCGCGGCCTACACAGCCAGTGGTTTCTCTGTCCTATTGCTTACGCCAAAAATATGGGTGTCAGCCCTGACTCTACCCTCTTTCCTCCCCTGGTTTTATCACTACACTCCAGTCACAATACTCATACAGGTTTATCTAATCCTTCCACCTCTCTCTTTTTCCCCCGCTGCAGCTGCCTCACCCTGGACACCAGCCTCTTTTGCCTGGATTATTACAGCTACCTCTGAATTTGACTCTCGGCTTCAGTTTTACCCTTCTTGACTTCTTGTGTTCCCTTCTGGAAGCTCTAGGGGAGAGTCCATTTCCTAACACTTTTTACCTTTTAGAGGCTTCCCACATTCCTTGATTTATGACCCCCTTCCTCTATCTTCAAAGGCAGAAAAGTTACACCTCTCTGATCATTCTCCCTTAGTTGGATGTCCCTCTACTTTTCTGTTTTCATCTTCTACTTTTAAGGACCCTTGTGTTTGCATTGGACCCACTCAGATAATCTAGGATAATCTCTCCATCACAAGATCCTTAACTTAATTATATCTGCAAAGACCCTCTTGCCATGTAATCTAACAAATAAATTCACAGGTTCTGGGGATTAAGGTGTGGACATCCTTGGAGGGTTCCTATTCTGCCTACCACTGTCCTCTCTCTGACCCCCCAATATTTGTCTGACCTACATGCAAAATACACTTACCTCTTTCCAAACCGTTCCCAAAAGTGCCTCAAAGTCTCAGCCCATTAAAGTATCAACTCAAAGTCCAAAATCTAAATCTCATCAGCTCACATTCCCACATGTTATCAGCAATTTCATCTCTATTAGGTGTCCGGTGAGACTCATTGTAATCTATGCTGGGGTGGAGCTCCTCTCTATCTGCGGACCCATGCAACTAGAAAACAGGTTCTCTGCTCCCAGAGTAGAATGTCAGGACTGGCGTATGGTCACAGTTACAGACATTCCTGTGCAAACGGAGAGAAAATGGAAGAAATAAAGGAGTCATGGGTTCCACGTAATTTCAAAATTAGGTTGGACAAACTCCATTAGGCTTCAAGACCTAAGATAACACTCTGTAGCTCAAGGCTCAGCCCTCTGAGTCATTTTTTTCTTTCTCATGAAAGACAGCACCCACTTTCAGCCGGACCGTTTTATCAGCCCGTCTCCTGCCTGCAGAATTTTGGGAGTCCTGCAGCCTTCTTTCATTTCAGACTCTCTCTGTTCCTTTCAGTCCGGGTTCTACTGTTTCTCCTGGTATAAAAGTCTCAAGAACCTTGTGGGTCTCTGGTGTATGTTTCAGAGATTCGCTCCCTTACACACCAGAGGCTCCTTCACAGATGCTCCCTGGATAATCCCATTTCTGTTTTTGGCTTCTGTTGAGACAGCTGATGTGATCTATGAGTCACACACCAAAGCTCTTCAAAAAGCCTTTTACGTGACCACCTACTTGGACCTTCAGATCTTTCAGAGATGCTACAGTCACGGCCTCAGCTTTTTCTCTAGAGCACCCTTTCCCTGACAGTGACTCTCTTCATTTTAATACCATTTGCAATCTAGATAGGCTACGAATTCCCCCACATCACCAAGCCCTGGTTTGTTGTTTGTTTTTTTTTAAGATTTTATTTATTTATTTGACAGAGAGAGAGACAGCGAGAGAGGGAATACAAGCAGGCGGAGTGAGAGAGGGAG
Organism: Callorhinus ursinus; assembly: GCF_003265705.2. Taxonomy (NCBI): domain Eukaryota; kingdom Metazoa; phylum Chordata; class Mammalia; order Carnivora; family Otariidae; genus Callorhinus; species Callorhinus ursinus. The sequence continues at coordinate 5,682,986 of NW_027397080.1, read as the reverse complement.
AAGCAGGCTTCCCCCGGAGCAGGGAGCCCGATGTGGGACTCGATCCCAGGACCCTGGGACCATGACCTAAGCCGAAGGCAGATGCTTAATGACTAAGCCACCCAGGTGCCCCTCCCGGTTCATTTTTGTTTGATGGTTCTTTTCTCAGTGTATCTGTGTCCCCTCCTTTTTACCACGAGCAGCAAGAAGCCAGGCCACACCTTTCAACGCTTTGCTTGGAAATCTTCTCAGCTAAATACCCAACTTCATTGTTCATAAATACTGCTTTCCACATGACTGCAGGACATGCGATTCGAGGCTTCTTGCTACTGTGGAATGGGTTTCCAATAACGTGTTCCTCATTTTCTTCTTAGCTGTTACGTGCAGAGCCTTTAACATCCTTTAACATCCATAGTCCTATCAAACTGGGATAAAATCAAAATGTGAACAGGTCTGCCTTCCTTTCTGGAGACTCTAAGGGAGTCGATTTCCTTTCTCTTTCTACCTTCTAAAGGCTTCCCACATCCCTTGGCTTGTAGCCCCCTTCTTCCATCCCCAAAGCCAGCAACGATACAACTTTGACCAGTCTTCCATCACAAAATCTCCTCTGCCTCTCTCTTCTTCCTCCCTCATCCACTTTCACAGATGCTTGTGGTTACGTCGAGCCCAGCTGGTTAATCCAGGACAGTCTCCTCAAGAGCTTTACTTTAATCACCCTTGCAAAGCCCCTTCTGCCGTGTCATATAACATATTCACTGGTTCCCGGGACTGGGACATAGACATCTGGAAGGAGCTTTGCTCTGCCCACACACCCTCCAAATGTTAGCCAGTGTGGTCTCTCTGAACAGAATTGGTCATGTTTGTCTCCTGTTTAAAACTTGTAATGGCTCCCCACAGACTTTGGGATACAGACCAAATTCCTACTTTGGCTGATCTAGAACAACTTTTGTGATCTGGTTGTTCTTGCTGTTAAACACTACCTCCCACCTTTCCCTCCCTCGTGCCTCAAGCACCCTGCATTGCAGCCACACTGGCTGTTGGCAGCCTCGCAGTTTCCATGATGCCATCAAGATCACGGCTCAGCTAGCTCACTCTTACTGTTCTTCAGGTCAACTTTAGGCATCATCCTCTTCCGGAAGCCTTCCCTGGGTTGTGGAGGGGGCCACAAGCCAAGGGATGTGGGAAGCCTTTAGAAGGTAGAAAGAGAAAGGAAAGAGTGGAGGAGGGAGAAGCAGGCTTCCCCTCCCTCCCCTGCAACATGCTCCAGCACTTCCCCCATCAGGGTGTGTCATATGGCATTGGCATGACCGTGAACTTCTCAGCCTCTTCTAGTAGACTGCAAATGCCATGAGGGCAGGACTGTGTCTGCCTCTTTGCTGTGTCTTCGGTGCCCAGCCCAGGTCCACTATGAAACTCTTCATGTGTGTTTGCTTTGAGAAGTTAATGGGCACGATTCCTTCCAGCTCACACCTTCTGTTTTGTGAGGTCTCACTGCAAGACTTGCTCAAGGATTTGGGCAGAGGTGTTGAAGGCAATCATCGTGCTAGGGGAAGCCATCTGAGCCGTGAATGGGAGTGGCAAAAGCTAGAAGGCTGAGCAGCGGGCCAGGCCACTAACGCCTGTGCTGGTTGTAGCTAATTCCCAGTTCAGGAGGCAACACTTCGACCTGCTACTGTCACAATCCAGATTAGTCAAGGAGGAGTTTCTTTTCTATTGATGGAAAGAGACTTGAAAGGTTGACGCTTATTTGCTTTAATTTTTATTGTTGTTTCCAAAAAAAACCAAAATAGTAAATAGCATTCAGATTCCAACCTCTTAAAAATGTCCCCTCTCAGCTTTCTTGATAAACTTAACCAAAGAGGTAAAAGACCTATACTCTGAAAAACATAAAGCACCGATGAAAGAAATTGAAGATGATACACAGAAATGGAAAGACATTCCATTATCATGGATTGGGAGAACAAATATTGTTAAAATGTCTATACTACCCAAAGTAATCTACACATTTTAAAAAAATTTTTATTTATTTATTTTAGAGATTGAGAAAGCATGAGTAGGGGAGGAGCAGAGGGAGAGGGACAAGCAGACTCCACGCTGAGTGTGGACCCTGACAGGGGGCTCAGCTCGATCTCACAACCACATCATGACCTGAGCCAAAATCAAGTCAGCCACCTAAGAGACTGAGCCACTGAGGCCCCAGCAATCTATACATTTAATGCAATCCCTATCAAAATACCAATAGCAATTTTTACAGGACCAGGACAAATAATCCTAAAATTTGTATGACACAAAAGACTCCAAATAGCCAAAGCCAAAGCAAACTTGAAAAAGAACAAAACTGGAGGTATCACAATCCTAGATTGCAAGATGTACTACAAAGCTGTAGAAATCAAAACAATATGGTACTGGCACAAAAATAGGCACATAGATCAATAGAACAGAAGAGACAATAAATTAACCCATGATTATATGGTCAATTAATCTATGACAAAGGAGGCAAGAATATGCAATGGGAAAAAGAAAGTCTCTTTAAATGGTGTTGGGGAAACTGGCTAGCTACCTGCAAAAGAATGAAACTGGACCACTTTCTTACACCATACACAAAAATAAACTCAACATGGATTGAAGACCTAAATGTGAAACCTGAAACTATAAAAATCCTAGAAGAGCGCACAGGCAGTAATTTCTCTGACATTGGCTGTAGCAACATTTTTCTAGATATGTCTCCTGAGGCAAGGGAAGCAAAAGCAAAAATAAACTATTGGAACCACACCAAAATAAAAAGCTTCTGCACAGTGAAGGAAACAAGGAACAAAACTAAAAGACAACTTACTGAATGGGAAAAGGTATTTGCAAATGACATATCAGGTAAAGGGTTAGTATCCAAAATACATGAAAAACTTATACAACTCAACACCAAAAAACCCAAATAATCCAATTAAAAATGGGCAGAAGACATGAACAGATATTTTTCCAGAGAAGACATACAGAGGGCCAACAGACACATGAAAGGATGCTCAACATCACTCATCATCAGGGGAATGCAAATCAAAACCACAGTGAGATATCACCTCATACCTGTCAGAATGATTAAAATCAATAACATGAGAAACAGTAAGTGTTGGTGAGGATGTGGAGAAAAAGGAACCCTTTGGTGGGAATGCAAAGAGGTGCAGACACTGTGGAAAACAGTATGGAGATTCCTCAAAAAATTAACAATAGACCATCTGATCCAGTAATTCTACTACTGGCTGTTTACTCAAAGAATATGAAAACCCTGGGGTGCCTAGGGGCTCAGTTGGTTAAGTGACTGCCTTCGGCTCAGGTCATGATCTCGGAGACCTGGGTTTGAGTCCTGCATCGGGCCCCCTGCTCAGCAGGGAGTCTGCTTCCCCCTCTGACCCTACCTCTTGTGCTCTCTCTCTCTCCCAAATAAATAAATAAAATAAAATAAATCTTAAAAAAAAGAATATGAAAACACTAATTTGAAAAGATATAAGCACCCCTATGTTTACTGTAGCATTATTTACAATAGCCAACATATGGAGGCAACCCAAGTGTCCATTGGTAGATGAATGGATAAAGATGTGGTATGTATATGTGTACACACACACACACACACACACACACACACAGAGAGAGAGAGAGAGAGAGAGAGAGAGAGAGGAATATTACTCAGCCACAAAAAAGAATGAACTCTTGCCATTTGCAATGACATGAATGAACCTAGAGGGTACAATGTTAAGTGAAATAAGTCAGAGAAAGACAAATACCATATGATTTCACTCACATGTGGAATTTAAGAAACAAAACACATAAACAAAGAAAAAAAGGGACAAACCAAAAAACAAGACTCTTAACTATAGAGAGCAAACTGGTGGTGCCCAGAGGGGAGGTGGGTAGGGGGATGGGTGGAATAGGTGATGGGGATGAAGAAGACATTTATCATGATGAGCACTAATGTATGGAATTGTTGAATCACTGTGTATGTTAACTATGCTGGCATTAAAATTTCAAAAAAAAGAAAGAAATCAGCTTTCTTGGGGCACCTGGGTGGCTCAGTCATTAAGCGTCTGCCTTTGGTTCAGGTCATGATCCCAGGGTTCTGGGATCGAGCCCCACATCGGGCTCCCTGCTCAGCGGGAAGCCTGCTTCTCCCTCTCCCACGCCCCCTGCTTGTGTCTTGTGTTCCCTCTCTTGCGGTGTCTCTCTCTGTCAAATAAATAAATAAAATCTTAAAAAAAAAAAAAAGAAAGAAATCAGCTTTCTTGAATCTCAGTTCTGAGCTATTTCCACCAGGTCATGCTGGCCCCCCCTACAGCAGGAAGCAGCCGGCTGAGAACGGAACACCCCAGTTTACAAAATGGGCTTATGTCATGGTCTTCTTTTTTAAGTTCTGAGTTTCGCATTACATCTCTCTGAAAGAACCAGTCATGTCTCCATTCTACTGCATCCCATTACTTATTCATTCCGTAAGCTTTTTTAGAGTGCTCAGTACTGAGCCTGCAACAATGAAAGTGATGTTTTGGCTGCACTGTGCAGATAAGCAGAAACACACTGGATGTTTCCTTGAGTGTCTGGGGCAGGATATTAATTTGGCACCACTTAAGCCAAGAGCCTTTAAATATTTATTCTAAATTTATTCAGAAATTTATTTAGCAGAGGGGATGAATACTATAAAAAGAAAGGTTGGAGAAGAAGGCCTATTGGGGCAAGTATTCTCTTTCTCTCTCATTATATCTTAAGCAATTCAGCTCTGGCCCCAAACTTGCAAAACAAAAGTTCTGCTATTGATTAGACTCACCCTTCCTCTTTATTTTTTTTTAAGATTTTATTTATTTATTTGAGAGAGAAAGCACAAGCAGGGGGAGTGGGAGAAGGTGAAGCAGGCTCCCCGCTGAGCAGGAAGGCTGATGCGGGGCTCTATCCCAGGACCCTGGGATCATGACCGGAGCTGAAGGCAGACGCTTAACCGACTGAGACATCAGGTGCCCCTCACCCATCATCTTTAGAAGTTGGTTGCAGGTTGCCTGGATGGCTCAGTTGGTAAAGTGTCTGCTTTCAGCCTGGGTGGCTCAGTTGACTGGGTGTCTGCTTTCAGGTTAGATCATGATATCCGGGCCCTGGGATTGAGCCCCGCATCAGGCTCTCTGCTCAGTGGGGAGTTGGCTTCTCTTCTTCCTCTGCCACTCCCCCTGCTCATGCTTGCTTGCTCTCTCTCTCAAATAAATGAATAAAATCTTTGTTTTTAAAAAAGAAGTTGTTTGTATCACCTTCAGTAGTTACTTGAGCAAAACTTTGGAGTCTCAAACCCTCCATCCCCACCCATCAGTTACACACAGTATTCTTGAGAGGAGTTTGACTTTTTTTTTTTAATACAACCAATCTTTGTGTTTCCAGGGTTTAGGCTTATGATTTGGGGTCTAGATCTGAGTGGAAGCTGGCCAAAGGAAGAGGAGAGACGAAGTGAGGATGAGGGGTGTGGAGTAAGGTGTGGTCTTCCCGGCAGGGGGAACAGCAAATGGAGGCCCAGAGGGGAGGAGAATCCTGACTCTTAGAAGAACTGAAATTGCAGCTGGCTGGAGGGCAGGGGGAGGGGAAAAGTGTGAAGTTAAGAGTTTTTTCCCTCCTCTTATATATCATATTAGAAAAATAGTCTTCAGGGGCACTTGGGTGGCTCAGTCTTTAAGCGGCTGCCTTCAGCCCAGGTCATGATCGCGGGGTCCTTCCCACGAAGATGGGTTCCCTGCTCGGTGGGAAGCCTGCTTCTCCCTCTCCCACTCCCCCTGCTTGTGTTCCTGCTCTCGCTATCTCTCTCTCTGTCAAATAAATAAATAAAATCTTCTAAAAAAATTTAAAAAAGGAAAAATAGTCTTCACACCTGGTATTTTTACTCTATGTCATACTTTTCAGATCATTTTTAAAAAGATTTTATTCATTTATTTGAGAGAGAGAGCACGTGTGCACAATCAGGGGGAGTGGGAGAGGGAGAAGCAGGCTTCCCTCAGAGCAGGGAGCCCGATGCGGGGCTCGATCCCAGGACCCTGGGATCATGACCTGAGCCGAAGGCAGACGCTTAACCGACTGAGCTACCCAGGCATCACTCAAATCATTTTTATATATATTTGTGGTGTCCACCAGAATATGCATGAGGCGCTAGAAGAGACCAATGCAACTGGTCTCCCTGCCCTCCCCCTCCATCCCTATAGAAATACATTACTTAACTAGCCTCTACATTCGCAAAACTGTGAATGATGCTGTGAGGAGAGTTACAATACATAATTCTTTATGGATTTTTGGGATCGTTTCCTTTGTAGAGTGCTAGCGTTGGAACACAGGGTCTGATTTTTTTTTAAAGCTATTTAATATACGCTGGTGGTTTTCCAGAAAAATTTTTTAAAGCAATTTAAACTCCCAATAACAGTTAGTGAAAGTATATAGTTCCCTATATCCTTAACAGCACTGGGTATTATAATTAAACTTCTTTTGCTGACTTGGTGCCTTTCTTTTAATAAGGCTAAATATTTTTCTTATGTTTATTAACCATTTATACCTTTTCTGTGAATTGCCTTCAGAGAACTAACTCTTTGTCTATTTTTCTATGAAGGCGTTTTTAATTTGTAGTGGTAGGATCTTAATTTGCCAATTTTGTGGTACATATTTTTCCAGCTTGTTGCTTGCTTTTAAATATACTTTTTGATTTTTTAACATATAGATTTCCTTCTTTTGTACATGTGAATTCTACTATAGTTTTTATCCTTAGGAAACACTGTGGTGGTAACCTCTAGATAGTCACCTTTTCAAAATTGATTTTGGTGTGTTTCCAATTTTTCAGTATTATAAATAGTGCTTAAAGAATATCATTGCATTCAGCTATAATTACTGCTTTAGGATAAATTCCTAAAACTGGAATCATCATAGATATGCACTATTCTAAGACATCTAATATATATTCCTGAATTGTTCCCCAGAATTGGGTTAATAAGTCATATATCCCTCCCTCCAGTGATATATAAGATTACTGGTTTTCTATCTCCCAGCCCAGATGAGGGTATCATAATTTTAAAACCTTTGCCAACATGACAGATGAAACTGATTTTATTATTCCATTAGTTCATATTTCTTTCTAGTGAGAGCAATTTTTTTTCATGTTTATTGATCATTTTGTTTTTCTTTTCATCAAAGTGCCTGCTCATATCACCTACCCTGCTTTTCTACTGGGAGTTTTAATTTATTAAATTCTCTCACAATTGCATTTCTGTGAATTTTTCTGAGATCACTATTTCTGCTTTTTATTGTTGATGTTGCTGCTATGCTGTTTAATGCATAAGCTTTTATGACTTCAGTGATAAAGTGGAGGGCAAAATAGCTCTGCTGTTCTTAGTTAATAATAAAAATAGACATCACTTGTTAAATACTCACAATAACCCAGATCTATCTCAGACATTATTTCAAATTGTTGTAACTACTCTTTTAATCCCACGTGAAGGGTGAGGACACTGAGGCACACAGAGGTTACGGATCTTGCTTGTCTGAGGTCACACATCAAATAAGTGGAGGGGGCTCTTCATGATTTCTAATCCTCGTGTTCTTTTCTCTGCAGTCCAAGCACCCTTCCCCCATCCTTTCTCAGGTCACTTACAGGTGCACATTTCCCAACATGGTAGCTCATAGACAGCTGTTGGAAATGGCAGAGGGCTGGTAAGTCAGAAAGGAGAGAAGTGTTGTCTTCAACCATTCCACAGGGTTGAGGTTGGTGGGGTGGACTCTCCAGCCCTCCGAGAGGCTGTGGGGGTGAATCTCCCTCTAGTGAGGAGGAGCAGATATATGGCCATGGGATCCCAGTCTCAAAAAGCCATGGAATGGTAGCCCCGCTAGGTGCTCTGAATTTACTGAATGCACCACAGGATGAAGCCAATAGCTGCACATCATTAGTACCAGAGACCAGGCCAGGTGAGCCAGCAGAGAAATCACTGGTTTCCCTGGCCGTGACATTCAGCAGGGATCAGCAGGGTACCCAGACAGAACCAGCTGTGCCTCAGGGCGCATTAGCACCAGATACACAGGACTCAGCTCTGACCCATCATACCATGTTGGAGATTAGCAAAGGGTACAAAGGGCAGTGAACACACCTGAGGTCCCTACCCCACGACACCATAAGAGCATGACCAGAAGAGGTCCAGGAATCAGTGAGGACTTCGGGAATAGAGGAAAGTGGGCTGACATGTCTCTTTCTGGTAAGAGACAAAACCAAGAGGAAGATGGTGCAAAACAGAATTTGTGTGGTAGTTTGCAAATCTGGGCCACTTCCTGTTCAGGCACTATTTCTGTCATATGTTTGGGTAAGTAGGGCCCCTACTCACTGGGTCAAGGGTAGTTCCTACCCAATCAAGGGCACTAATGGTTGAGGTCTGTTGAGTCTACTTGGATGAATATTTCCACTGTGTGGTACCTAAAGGGCTAAGAACATAAAACTCAGGAATTAATCCAAAAGAACCAATATAACATCATTGGTGAGCAGGTTTAGTCATGTGAAGGACATTTCTGTGTCCTCTTCTAAAACAAATGTTTTTAAAGTTGTTGTTCACTGTGATTTTTGTAAAGTAATTTCTTTTTGAGTTAAGAAAAATAAGTGATAATATTCTGCCCCACCCACTGTGCTTGCCCACTCATTACAAATAATGATCGCAAGGCTCCAGAGATGAGACTTCTGAAGCCTCAAGGTTGGGAGCAGACTTTGCCAGGAATCACAGGGGTAAATCATGGACAAATTCCGTTGCACTCATCCCACTTCCCTTGGAAAAATCCACTCCTGTTCCATTTTCTGGTGCCTTCCTGGGGTGCCATTCTGGAGTGTCCCAGCTGTGATGGGAAGCCGGTAGATCGCTCTTCACAGATGTCCCATCCCTTCCTTTCTCATTGTATGGGAATGGTGACCGAGACAGGACTGAGAGGTTTTTGGAGAGAGAAGGAGCTCTGTGACCTGGCTAGCTTTTCTCACATACTGGAGGAGGACCTGTCCTTCTCTTGGCACTTCTTGGAGATTGTGCATTGCAGAAATTGCAAAGGAAAGGGCTCTGGATGGGAAAATGGAATCCTGGTTCTAGTCTGAGCTCTGTCCTTTTCTAGTTAACCTGGATCTAGAATCTAGAGTCTGAATTTATTCTGGTGAAAAAAAAATATAATGACTAATTCCTTGACTCCTTAAAGAAGTAATTCCTAAATTAGTCTGGGTTACACATGTCTTTGCAAATCTAGCACCCACTCCTCAGAAAAGTACACATACCCACACAACCATGAAACTTGTCATATAATTGCAGAGTGTTGACAAAGTCCCAAAGTCCATCTGTGGACCCAGATAAAGATACTCTCTGAGCTTTAATGATATTAGGAAAAGTGTGGAGTCCAACTTCAGCGCAGCACACAAGGCCCTTTGTGATCTGACCTCTGCTTCTTCTCCAGCTTCTCCTGATGCTCACCACATACATCCTCGCTAACAATCTGCAATTCTCCTTTCTCACTTCTGCACTTTCATGCGTGCTAATCTCCCTGCCTGGCATGTTCTCCCTGATTGCCTGGAAACTGTGATTAACTCTATTAAGGCAGAGTTAAGCACTTCTTTTTTTGTGTGGTGTTCATCCAAAGAGGGTATTTTGATGGGCTGCTTTGTCAATGGTATCAAAGTGATCACAACATCAAATCTCCATGTTAAAATATAAGAAGTTTTTCTTTAAGCCAATGTGGCTGGACAGATTGTTTTTTGTTTTTTGTTCTTGTTTGTTTGTTTGTTTGTTTTGTCCTCTCTTCCCTCTTGTTCTTTCCCCTGCTCATTTCTGATGGAAAGGGATTCTTTTGACATAATGAATTATGACCGGAACCACTATTCCATGAGAGGCAGATAACATCAGTAAGAATGAGATTTCTATGTCTTAGATTCTCCCATTGGAAGAATTTGGAAGTTCTAAGCCTACTTTTGCAGATGAGTGTTAAGATCTTCTGCTGTTCTCCCAGGTGGGGGTCAGGAATGATGTTATCTGTGGCCCTGACAACCATAGGCCCTGTGGCAGACGTTGTCTTCTGGCTGGCCACAGCCATTCCCAGCCCTTTCTCTCCTGCTGCCTCCCACTGAAGGGGCTGGAAAGCTAGATCCATGCTTTCCTGGCTACCTTTGTAGTTAGGTGTTGAGCCATGAAATCTAATTTTGGCCCAGGAGTCCTAAGGGAAAACGTGTTGGGAGTTTCTAGGAAAAGTTTTGCTTTCCTGATAAAAGGAACAACCAGATTTGGAGACATTCCTTTTCCCTTCCTCCTGCCTTCAAAGATGTGATGTTTGGAACTATGGCAACTATTTTGTGACCATGAGGTGATTTGCATGAACAGTGGTCTCAAACTTGAATGTGCATCAGTATCATCCAGAGGGCTTCTTAAAATATAGACTGCTATGCCTCAAACCCAGAGTTTCTGGTTTCTAGGTCTGGAGTAGGACTGGGAATGAGCATTTCTAACAAATTTCCAGGTGATGCGGCTGCTGTTGGGCTGGGAACACACTATGAGATCCACTGAACATGAGGATGAAAATTCCACAGGCTGATGATGGCAAAATAGGATGATAGAGTCTGGATGCTGATGGCCTTGTCAGGAAGCTGAATAAATGTAAGTAACTGCCCTGCCTCTGGATTTCTTGTTCTGTCAAAAAGCCACTGTTTATTTAAGCTATGGTTAGTTGGGTTTCCTATGATGTACCTTCAAAAGCATTCTGGACTTACAGAGAGCTGGGTACTGCGGAACGGGCAAAAGGAGAGAAAAATCCAGAGGAATGCTCATCCAAGGCTAACTTAGCATGGACTAAAAACTACCTCAGCAGGAAATAGTTTGAAACATCTCTTAGCATCAGTGAGCATTCATAATAGTAAGATTGTGGGGTTTTAAAAATATTAGGTTAATTAAAATTTTTCTAATCAAAGTAAAACTCGTACATAGTTAAAAAGTCAAGTAGTTATACAAGGCGTATAATGACACATGATAATGCCCTGCCCCATCCTTACCCACCCTGATGCCTACTCCTCCAAGGCAACCATTCTCAACTTTTGTAAATTTCTTCTGGAATTTACAAATTTACCTAAATGACATGTTATACTACCATTATATACCTTTTCATCTTTGTTTATTCACTTCCTGCTATGGAAGATAAGAATTCAGATTTCTCTTTATATATTCTACCCCCTTTCTGTGCCATAAACTTCCTCTCCCACATTTTCCCAATGTTAGGTAACAGCATTTTGTTAAATTAATGCTTGAGGTCTGTAATATTATGACTAAATAGTATTGACAGATAAACTTTGATTACATCTCTTTTCTGGTTAGACTTTTTTCCCCTTGGAGTCAATAATCACCCCATTTTTTATTTGCTTCATTTTCTACGAATCTCTGATTAATCCATCCACGTATCCTCTGACAGAAGAGAACTTCCTTTTAGTTCCAACACATTAGCTCATCTATGCATTTCATTTTTCTTGACCTCTGTCTGTTCTAAAGTTTCTGTCCCATGGCTCCAATCAGGAGTAGGCATTCTGCATAACCATCACCCTGGAATCCCCCTTCACCAGCACACTGGGAAAGACCTTTGTCTTTTCCTGTGCTAAGTGCTGTGTTTTCTGGATTTGGTGTTTTCCTTTTTCTTGGTTTACTCTGTCATTTTTGACAAGATGTGCAGGGGAGGTGACCTGGTTAGAGTTCCAAGAGGAAGCATATGGCCAGTGCAAAAGAGGCAATTGAAGAGAGTTTACAGAAAGGACTTTTTTTTTTTTAAGATTTTATTTATTTATTTGACAGAGAGAGTGAGAGAGCAAACGCAGGGGGAAAGGCAGAGGCAGAGGGAGCTGAGCAGGGAGCCCGATGCAGGGCTGGATTCCAGGACCCTCGGATCATGACCTGAGCCTAAGGCAGATGCTTACTGAGCCACCCAGGCGCCCCAGGGTTTTGTTTGTTTGTTTGCTTGTTTGTTTGTTTGTTTAAGTAGTCTCCAAGCCCAGCATGGAGCCCAATGTGAGGCTTGAATTCACGACTCTGAGACCAAGACCTGAGCTGAAATCGAGAGTCAGATGCTTAACTGACTGAGCCACCCAGGCGCCACTAAAGAAAGGACCATTTAAAAAAGTATGGGCAGGGTTGGAAACACCAACAAGGGGCATGATGTATGTTGGGGCTAGTAACAGCCAAAAGCTGTTATCCCCAAAGTCAGAAAGGGCAAGAGGAGAGGGTATTTCCAGAAGAACCTCAGCTGTAAGAGAGGGCCACACTCACAAGACTCTAGCTGTCATTTAGGGATGTGATGGTTCTGCCAGCAGGGAGGGAGCAGAGAAAAGAGCTCAACCTCTCTCCACCTCTGCCCTCTGATTTCCCAGTCATGCCTCCTATTGGCTGAAGCCAATCAGAAGCCAGCCTGCCATGGAGTCCTGTGGATGTCTTACACAGAGTTGGCCTCTGGGGGCACAGAGCAGGGTGAAGAGTGGAATGGATGCGGAGGGGCAAGGGGGCACAGCCAGCACAGGAGGTGAAAGTTTGAAATCTAGTGTATCTAGAAGTGTCTCTGTTCAACACTGCCTCTAGAGGAATGCTTTGGCTGGTATGGAATTCTGGGTTGGTGCTCTTTTTCCTCAGAATTTTAAAGGCAGTGTTTCATTGTTTCCCGGCTTCCAGAATTGCTGTTGAGAACTCTGTGCCACTCTGATTCCTGAACCTTTTCTTTTCTTTTCTTTTTTTTTAAGATTTTATTTATTTTTTTATCTGTCAGAGAGAGAGAGAGAGCACAAGCAGGGGGAGCGGCAGGCAGAGTGAGAATCAGGCTCTGCTGAGCGGGGAGGCCGATGTGGGGCTTGATCCCAGGACCCTGGGATCATGACCTGAGTAGAAGGCAGTCGCTTAACCGATTGAGCCACCCAGGGGTCCCTCCTGATCCTTTTCATGTGACTTGTTTTTTCCTTCCTGGAAACTTAAGATCTTGTGTTTTCCCCCAGTGTCCTGCTATGTGGTGAGGGGTGAGTTTCTCTCATTATACAACAGGGTCCCCAGAGTAGGCCCAGGCCAGGTATATACTTGCTCAGTCCCTTGTAGGCCCTGAAAAATGCAAGAAATATGGCTATAGGTGCCCACTTTCCTGCATCAGTACATAGTTGGAATGCAACTGCTCATGTGTGATGTCTGGTCATTATTATGCCCCTGGGGACAATACAGCAAGATTGCAAGGGTGCTGAGTTAGGCTGGGATTCAGACACTACTACAGACAACTCTGCCTCCTCCCTCTCCCAGAATCTGTGCTGGTTGATGGTAATGGGCGGTTATATTGTAGAACTAGGGGTGAGGAGGGAAGAAGGAGATATTTAGTAGGAGTAGGGGGCACAAACTGTTTCAAAGAAGCAGGTTGGTATGGCATGAAGTCTGTTCCCATTAGGCTCCTAAGGTCCCTGGTGATGGGCCTGATCCCCTAGATTAGAGAGAGAGGTTCAAAAGCCAGCCAAGCTGTCTTTAACAAAGACTGTGATACTGCACACAAGTAGTTTGGGGCCCAAATGACAATGTGTGACACAGAGTTGGGGAGAGGTCATTCTTTCCTTCTTGGCAAGGGATTGCCTGGAGTCCCGAGGAGTCCTGGTGCTATGAATATCAAGAAGTACTGCTGTTGACAGAGACACCAGCTTTCTCTTAGTGGGCTCCATCAGCAATGGAAAATCAAGGCTCTTCCGAGAGTGTCAGGCTGTGGAAATTGACAGCCTATGAACTAGGAAGTGGGGATTTCACCAGGCATGAAATCTGTTGGTACGTTGATCTCAGACTTCTCAGTCCCCAGAATTGTGAGAAATATATTCTGTTGTTTATAAGCCACCCAGTCTACCGTTATGGCATTCTGAACTAAGACAACCGCCATTTTGAACGTCGATGGTTGCCATGCCAGAGGGAAAGAGAATCAGAGGAGTCTCAAAGCAGCAAATAAATGATATGGGTGTGAAGTGACACGTGTCCTTTCTGCTCAAACTCATTGGCCACATCCAACCATAAGAGGGCCAGGAAATAAAATCCTACCATGTGGCCAGAGGGCAGAAAGTCAGCAATATTTACTGAAGAGAATTAATAGTCTATCACTCACTTTATGGCAAGAGCTGTTCTAAATATATTACAGTCATTAACTCAGTTAAGCCTCATAACAATTCTATGAAATAGGTACTATCAATACCATCATCATCCCCATTTTATAGATGAAATAACTGAGGTACAGAGAGGTTAAGTAACTTGATCAAAGTCACACAGACAGTAAAGATGAAGCTGAAGATTTAAACCCGGTCTTTCTGGTCCTGGAAACAGACTATGCAGTCTCTCACTAGATGGGAAAATTTGAGAGGCATGGTCAGAGATGATCGAGAGTCACTAAAGGAGTTTTAAGTAGGAGGGTGTGATTCAATCAGATTTGCTATTGAGAAAGCGCTCTCCAGAGAGTGGGGTGAAAAATCAAATTGAACTAGGGTTAGACTAAGGCAGGAAGGCTATTTGCATAGTGAAGTGATGGAGATGAGGAGGATTGAACTCAGGCACATTTACTACAATTAACTGGGTAATCTTGAGCCTCCATTCCAGCAACTTGAGCCTCTGTTTCATCATTTCTTGAAACATGATTATGGTAATACCTATCTTAGTGGGTTTTTCTGAGGATAATAAAATTAACATAAGCAAAAACTGACAGTACTAAGGCTCTGGACTTACAGACATTCGCGTTAAAAATCCCAGCTCTACTACTCACTAGATGAGGCAGTTCATTATTCTAAGTCTCAGTTTGCTCATTTATAAAACACGTGTTAAAGTCAGAAACGTTAAATAAGTTAAAGTAAGAAAATTGATTACAAACTGGTTGCAGGTTGAGAAAATTAGCTCAGGAGAAATGCAGAATTCCTTCTAGAGAAATAACTGAGGTTTTGTTTAAGAAAGATACCTTAATGAACTTAATGTGTTTATGAAAATCAAGTCTCCTAGGCATGGCTAGAAGGGAAGAGGTTTAGATGGAGAATTAAATAATTTTGATTGATAAAGTAATAGCAAATGTTGGTTTTCCTCTGATGAGATGAAAGTTTTGAGGGAAGCCTGGGCTTGGGAGAAAGTAAAAAGATGGAGGGGAGGGTTTCACTCAAGAGAACTGTGAGCATCTGTTTTTAATCAGTTTCCTTGATCCATTCTTCCCATGGCAGCCAGAGTGCTCTTTAAAACCATTAATTGAATCATGTTGGTCCCTTTCCCCTAGTCCAGTGCCTGATACTTAGACATTTCTCAGTAACAATTTGCTGAGTAAATGAATGAATGAAAACATTTGCCAGGGAGCAGGTGAATCCCTAAAGAAAAGGACTTTTTTTTTTTTTAAAGATTTATTTATTTTAGAAAGAGAGAGTGAAAGAGGGTGGGTGAGGGGAGGGGCAGAGAGAGAAACCTCAAGCAGAATCCTTACTGAGCATGGAGCCCCATGTGGGGCTGATTCCAGGACACTGAGATCATGACCTGAGCTGAAATCAAGAGTCAGCTGCTTAACCAACTGAGCCACCCAGGCACCCCAAGAAAAGGACTTTTGTGGAGGAGTTCTGAGTAGTGAGGGCTGATGTTTATTTTTTTATTTTTATTTTTTTAAAGATTTATTTATTTGGGAGAGAGAGAGCACAAGCAGGGGGAGCTGCAGGCAGAGGGGAAGCAGGCTCCCCACTGAGCAAGGAGCCCGATGCAGGACTCCATCCCAGGACCCTGGGATCATGACCTAAGCTGAAGGCAGATGCTTAACTGACTGAACCACCCAGGAGTCCCTGGACACTGATGTTTGCTAGTTATTTTAAGTAGTTCTCTATTGTGTGTTTTGCTGTAATCACCCTTCCTCTCCACCACATCCCTCCAAATAACCTTCAGTGAAAGGCTGCCGCACAAAACTGCACTGTTTTGGGAGGATTTAAGAGATGAAAGAAACTATCCAGGCACCAGGTAAACAATGTCCAAAGATGGCAGGAAATGTAATGAACAGAGGAACCCAGAATTCAGTGGGAGCAGTAAGAGGTGACCAGAATCCTCTGAAAACTTGGGGAAGATGTGCTGTCCCCCTTATCCTGGGATTAGGAGGTTGGGCCCTCCATTTGGCTATTGAAGAAAAGAATAAGCTGGATGACTTTGGAGTAGCCACAACCCTCAGGTTACATAAGAATGATATTTAACTCATAGAGACGTTTTAAGGATTATATTGGGATAATTCATATAAAGCGCTTAACACAGAGCCTGGCACATAGTAAGAACTCGGCAAATGTTAATTGTTGTTTTCCTTCACTTTCTTCCACTCCCTACACTCGCTTTCGGCCAGGCTCCATTCATTCTTTTCCAAGGACATGCAAGAGGCGTGCCCACTCCTCCCTCCACCCACCCCAAGCTCCGCCCCTCACTTCTGCCCGGATTGGTCCCTGAGAGGCGGAGCCGAGGGAAGAGCCCGGTGCGACGCGGTAGGGGCGGGGCGCATGCGCGGGCTGGGCTGGGTGGAGGTGGAGAGGAAGAGCTGCCGGAAGTAGGCGGCCGAGGTGGTGGCCGAGCAGGCGGCAGCTGCCAGGGAAACCGAGGTGCGGGACGCACGGCCCGCAGACAGGCAGGCGAGGGGGTCGTCTCTGCGCGCCCCGTTCGCCTGCGCTGAAGGTCTCTAGTCCCGCAGCCTCCTCTGGACTCGGGCCTTTCCCTGAGCCCGCCAGGGGGCGCCGCACTGAGGGGCTGCAGAGTGGGGGGCGGGCGTGCCTGACGAGAGAAGGGGCACCGGGCCGGGCCCGGGGGGTGGGGAGGGCTTTCCCCCGCTCAGGAGGTGCCCCTGGGCGGGGGACCGGGAGTCCTCACCTCCCGACTGAGGCAGGGGTTTCTGGGGGCGGGGAGGGCGCGTCGCCCTCTGCCCCCGCCGGCACCCTGGCCATGACGGGCAAGTCGGTGAAGGACGTGGATCGGTACCAGGCGGTGCTGGCCAACCTGCTGCTGGAGGAGGATAACAAGTTCTGTGCGGACTGCCAGTCTAAAGGTAGCGCATCCCTCCCGGCGGGCGAGGGGTCCAGCCTCCGGCCGTGCTTGGGACGTGGCCTGTATGGGGAGGGGGTTTCTGGAGCTTAGGCCGCCCGAATCCTATTAAATGGTAAAAGGCGTGCTCCTCTGGCTGAGGAGGCTGCTGGGTGTTCTGCGGCGCCACGATCTGTGTGGGGAGAGGCTGCGAGGGTGAGTGTGAGTGCTTAGGGGGAGGGGGAGCCGGTGATGGTGGGGGTGGGGGTTGTGTGTGCAGGTGAGAATGTCGGTATGTCAGGGCTCCGAATGAGTTCTGGGCCGGCTGTCATTCCAGAGGCAGCCTGGAGCTCACCGCCTTCCACTTGCAAAGCTGAGGGATGAACTGCAGTGCGTGTGTGTGTGTGTGTGTGTGTTTTTAAGTGTAAGAGAAAGAGGGAGGGGGAGGAGGGAAGTGAGATGACGGCAGGAAAACCGCTTAAATAATTTTTTAAGGTGATGATTGTTGCTGCCCGCTATTTGCTTAACAGCTCCTTCTGTCATTTTATAGTCTTGCTGAGATCTGACAGAGTGCATAGGTGGCTTTCTTCTTCCTGGTTGTGTGAAGTGGGAACCTGCCTTATGCAGTGACACAGTGCGGATTTCTAGACAGCCTAGCCCTGGCCGTGGAGTGCGTTGGAGCCCGTGTGTGTGTGTGTGTGTGTGTGTGTCCGCAGAAACTAGCAGATTGTGGCTGTAGTGCAGGATCTGTTTAATCAGTGGAGAGAAGGAAGCAGGGGATGCATCAAATTTGTTGCTTCCCTGGTCATTACCCTTCCAAAGGTGAAATATGATCATTGTATATTGTTAGAGCCATTTAATCTTTGTTTGCTGTGCCCTCCAAGGTGCATGATTTGATCCAATTAAAGATCAGTACGATAGGAAAGCTTGGTTATAAGTGAAAGCTTGGTTATTAGCACTCAGATTTTATAGATACAAACTTCTGTAAATATTTTGTTTCCTTATTTTCTTTCTGAATTCTTTGGGATGTAATTGGAGAAGTTGGGAAAATTCTTTTCCCTTTGGGGAGAAGGGCATAGTTATATTTTGGGAGCTGTTGTTAATTTGCTTCTGTTCATAATGCAGTGGATTTACCACAGTCGTTTGGCATGTAGCATATTGGGTGCATAGTATACAACAAAGATTCAAATGTATTTGTGTTTATCAATATTGAGAAAGGAAATACATGCCTAATTGATGCCTTTAGGTAATTACCTTTTATTTTAGAAAAATAAGGTTATGTAAGGAGAACAGAGGAATGATACATTGATTTAAACATCTAGTAGTATATTTTAATGTCCTCTGCCAATAAATAAATGGCATGTACTTTTAGGAAAACATGTACCCAGACTTCTTTCCTGCATTTTTGTCTTAGCAAGAATTTGATTTAAAAAGTATTTTAGAATCCATTTATGTTGAGTAGGTTAATTTCTTAATAGTTGACTCTTGTTAATTCTTGTCCTAGACTTTTTGGAAGATTCAGTTTAAAGTTTAGGAGTATTATTTCCTGGCTTTACTCAAATTCTCTTATGACCTCAATTAACAGATCTTGAGTCACAGTGAAGCAATACACTAGAGTGAGCATTGCTACATTTGGGGAGTCAGATGCCATTTTGATGACTACCCCCAACACCCTATTTCTCCTACCACTCATACTTACTCATATTCCAATGAAATATAGCATATGGAAGAGAGAGCTTGATTCATCACTTCTTCTCCCAAATTTTCCATTGCTTTTTATCAATAGCATTACTGGGGATCAGATAATGAAACATTAGTTAATTCTTGATGAGAACTAGTAACTGATGGGTTGTAAACTTTATTAGCTGCTGTCAATGGTTGAATCCTGGTTCCTGAAATGATTTCTTTTCACAAATTAGTTTTACATTTTGGCTTGGTGGCCTCAGTGAATTGGCCATTGTATTAAACATGAAATGACAAGGTGTCAGTCATCTTTCAGTTCAGTTAAATAACATGGTTGTTTAGGCCTCAGTTTATCCAGTTTGTGTATTATCTAACTCCTTCCACACTTTCAACTCTTCTCACTAATTTTCCTCCTCCTTTTCCCTAATTTTGGTTGTCATAATGATCATACAGACGACTATTGGATCATGGCAGGAAGAGACACTCATATCAGATTAAGTTACCTGTTAGCTCTGGTAAAAAAAAAAAAAAATACATGTAGTGGGAAGAGGTATTTAAAAACTATTGGGTTTGGAAAATGAGATTTGGATCTGAGTTTATCCCTGTGTCTCATGTTGTTTCTTAGAAAATTGAGAGCTAATTGTACAGGACCTGGTGAGTGAGTGCTAATCTATTAATATTAAATCATGATGTAGCCCTGGACTGCAGACCCATGAGCAGTATTTTTCTGATGTTCTAAAATAACCCTTTGGCAATGGCTCTTCTTTTAAATACACTTGTTTAAGGATGTGATTATCTTTGGATATGTAATGTGAACATCAGAGTAGAGAACAAGCATGTGTTTTCTTTATGTAGTACAAGTTTTGTTGATCCTGGGGTTTTTAACTCTCTTGAGCATAAGACTCACTGGTTTCTGGGATCCCTAAGGCAGTGAAGTGATTCCTGTGTAGCAGAGAAAAGCTGCTTAGATATTGCCTTTTAAAAAATGCTTTGACTTACTTTTAGGCCCAAAGATACGGTTTCCTCATCACCCAAAGACATTGTGACCTTTAGGGTAAATTTTTGGACTGACTCTAAGTAGTGATAGGACAAAGGACAAGCATACTAAAAATTCTAGATATGTCAGTGGTAACTCTACATAGTTTAAACTAGGCTTGGTCCCATTTTTGGATAGACCCTTATGTGGTTGTACTAGTCCAAGGCTTAATCTTTAGCTCTGCGGTTCCATGTTTTATCAGTGTGCCTGGAATAGCTCCTAATCAACCTCTTCAGAGACTGGTTTAAACTAGGCACTATCTTATTTACCATGTAAGGATCTATCTTTCTGATGACCTGGGTACCTGTGTCCACTATTTGGATATTACTTTCTCAGTACCAAGGTTTATAAAAATTTGAGAGCTTTTTAATGAGCAAAGAATTAGAAGAGATTTGATGGTCTTGTGGAATATTTACTTCATACTTCAGATTGTGAAACACCACCTAGAATTCTGGAGTTTGACAGAAACTTGGTAATATTTTGTACTTTTCCCTTCCGCTACATCCTACCTCTGAAATGTTTTACCTTGAATTACCCAACTATTGCCTCTGTTCCAGTTTCCACTACATACTCTTAGATTTAAATATGCTTTTTGGAAAAGGTAGCACTTTCAGATATTCAAAATATAAAAGGTTCAAAGGCGAATATGTACAATGAAAAGTTGATCCCTTAGCCACCATTTTCCCTTCCTAGAAGTAACCACTTTTGGTAATTTCTTATGGGACTTTTAAGAGATAATATATGCACAGGCAAACAACTACATTTAAATATATTGTTTTGCAGTGCTTTTATGCAAGTAGTAGTGTATTGCTCACAGTCGATGGCACCTTGCATTTTTCAATCAGCAGTATAACGTGGAAAGCATGAAAGTACTCTCTCCATGCACATTAAAGAGCCTCTTCATTTCTTTCAAGGGATTTTTTTTATTATGTTATGTTAATCACCATACATTACATCATTAGTTTTTGATGTAGTGTTCCATGATTCATTGTTTGCGTATAACACCCAGTGCTCCATGCAGTTCTAAGGCTATACCTAGGTTATCTTGATTAAGTTGAAAGATAATGCCTAAGTGATTTGGAAACATCTGCTCTTGTTGAAAGCATCTTAGAAAGTGTCCTAGGCCCATCCATAGCTCATATAAGCCCACCTTTCAGGTGGCAAAGAAGCAAAGTAATGGAAGGGGCTGTTGACTTGATGTTGTAACATCCAGTTGAACTCTTTCACTCTGCTTATTTTAGCTTTGTGACCTTCAGTACTGCACTGAACTTTCTCAGTTTAATTTTCCTCATTTGAAAAATGAAAGTGCCTGGTAACTGAAGTGTTAGACAAATGTAAGCATTACTTATTACCACCATTGCTGGTCTTATTTATTCTATCTTGGTTTTATTTGTTTCACTTTCTGACTTTATTCCCTTAAGTATTCTGGTTACTGGAAGCCATGGTTAGAATGACTCACCCAGTAATTCCCTAGTCTTTAAGCCAAAACCATTTCCTATATATGGGGGTACTGGCACTTTTGCAAATGTACTTTATGGTACCCTTGAGGATGGTCTTTGGATGTTTCCTCACTCTTTAAACTTGTATGAAAGATTAGACCAGGGAATCTTTGTGTAGAAATTTTCTACAGTAGTCCTAAATTTCAATTGCAGTAAATTAATCTCTAGCTTTGCTTTATATTTGTTTTGTGTTGATAGATAGCTAAGTCATTGCTTGTTAACTAGCATTCCTTAGAACATGAACTTTCCTATCAATTTTTAATTATTTTACCTGTATCCGTGGCACCTTTTGAGAGGTTAAAAAAAATTCCATCAGATCTAGACAACAGAAGTTTTGTGTCCATCTCTAGTTGTTAAACACCCTTCTCCAGCCAAGATCAAATAACTTATTTGGGTTTTTATTTTTTTTTAAAAGATTTTATTTATTTGACAGAGAGAGACACAGTGAGAGAGGGAACACAAGCAGGGGGAGTGGGAGAGGGAGAAGCAGGTTTCCTGCTGAGCAGGGAGCCTGATGCGGGGTTCAATCCCAGGACCCCGGGATCATGACCTGAGCCGAAGGCAGATGCTTAACGACTGAGCCACCCATGTGCCCCTTTTCTGGCTTTTTACAGCGAATGTACCTTAACTCGAACAGTCATGGTTGGGTTGACACAGTTACACTGAAAGTAATTTATCAAAGTCCTCATTAGATTGTCTTTTAATATCAACTTGTTAAGCCTGTTCCCTGGGAGATACTTTCCTATTCTCCTTGTCCTTTAAATATCATTCTGCGGCAGTGGGATAGAGAGTAGAAAATGCCTTATCGTTTAGGGGGAACTCTGCAAGCCTGCAATCCCACACTATATATATTCATTCTGAAAATATTTGTTAAGCACTTACTTTATGTCAGACACTGTATCAGGATATGTGGTAGATTCAGAGGCCCTGTCTTTGGTCCGAAGGATCATACAGTTGAATGGGGAAGTAGATGTGTAAACTGATAAATGATGCAGTGTAGTATTATCATGGCATTGTGTGCAGGGAGAAATGAAAGCTCTGGAGAAAGCAAACTAGTCTGCCTCAGGAAGTCATGGCTTCAAAGAGACAAGTAGATTGTGTCTTGAATGATAAGCGTGACTTTGCCAGGTGAATTTAGGGAACTTGGCCTTGTAAACAGAGGAAACAGAATGTGCAAAGCTTCCAAGGTATTTAGTGTGTGTGTCGGAGGGAGGATTCTCTAGTATATTTTAACTACATATTGGGGAGTGGCAAGGTAGGCAGGGGCCAATAAGGTTAAAATCCTAGCCCTGTAGTTGATTTGCTTTATAGTATTGGGATTATGAATATGCTTTAGACTCTCTATTGTGTAAGAAGCCCATACTATTGGAAGTCCACCTACTACTCAAATGAAATTAAAAGTATTAAAGACACAAGACCAACATGGAAGTGTACACGAGTACATTAAATTATCTTAGAAAAGTCTAGTGAAATGCCAGCGGTAGATATTATGTCACTTCTGGAGTTGACATTGATTTTTGAGGCTGAGCATGCTTAATACTCAAGTGGTCTAAGAGTGCTGAATATTTGATGTGTGCTCTTGGTTGCTCAGTGCTTAGGAGGTGTAAGCAGGTAGCTGCAGCCTGATCTCTCAGTATACTTTTCAGCAAACCTATTGCTTTCCAATAAATCAGAAGACTACTTTCTGCATTTTTCATCTGATGTCATTATAATATGTAGGTGGCAGCTTTCTTGGGCACAGTTGTCTATATAACTGTTCACCACATGAGTCATTGTCTGTTTCTATTCTTCTGCCTGAAAATTCCATCTTGGAAATGACGTCTTGTAATTAGTGACTGCTGCACTTTACTCATTATCCACATTGCAGCTGGCTCTGTATGTTATGTTGATGGACCCTACCTATGGCACAGACAGGGGACAAAGTGACTTGTTAAACGGACTCAGACTCAACTCCTCTAAATGATATCTCTGTAGAAAAGATGCCAAGCAGGAATCTGCATAAAGCACACATATGTTTTACATTCTAAGCATATAGTGCCTAACTTCTGTTATTGTGTCTGCTTAAATCCTTATCACAGTTGTACTTCTGTTTGAGCAAGTGGACAGTTTAAGTAGATACTAATTTTGAAGAAGTTCTGTGTTGGCCCCTGGAATGTGACAGTTCAGCTTACCACACTGAAAAGGTAGGAACCAAATCTATGTAGAGTAGAACACCTTAAAGTTAATTCACTTTAACCAAATTCCTCTGTTGTTAAAGAAATATTTTTATATTGATAAATTTTTAAAAATTATACTGTGCTACCATTAACTTGTCCACTAGAATGTAAGCTCCATGAGGGCAGGGGTGGTTGTGCCTGTTTTATTCACCGTAGTATTTCCAGTACCTAGAGTAGTGCTTAGTATAGATGTAGCTCTTAGTAAATATTTGTTTGAATGAATGAATTGATCTTGTCATCTATAAATCTTTTGTTTCTTATTAGAAGAAATCTTTAACAGGTTATCTGAATATTTGTTTAATTCTTAAGAAACCTAAGTTTTAAAACATATTTTAAAGTCAGGGACCTAGCAGAGAAACAGACCCCACTGTAGATAGTACAAGCAGAGGGAATTTATTTTTTTTAAAGATTTTATTTATTTATTTGAAGGAGAGAGCAAGAGAGCAAGCGGGGAGGAGAGGGAGAAGCAGGCTCCCCACTGAGCAGGGAGCCCGATACGGGGTTCATTCCCAGGACCTGGGATCACAACCTGAGCTGAAGGCAGATGCTTAACTGAGTGAGCCACCCAGACATCCCAAGCAGAGGGAATTTAATATACAGGTTACATGGATGATATAAGAGCCTAGAAGGTAAATGGGCTGGTGAGGCAACCCAGAGATTAGCAACACCTGGGAGCTGGTGTGCCCCTAAGGAAATTCGAAGGTGCTGGTGATACCAAAGGCCAGAAGTCTGAGCTATCTGGTGTGAGCTAGAAGCATGGAAAGAAAAGCTGTTTGGTGACAGCTGGAACTGTGACCCTGTTAAGAGAGCATTACCCTGGCTTCCCTCCTCCTCCTACATCTTATCCTTATTGGTTACCTCCCATTGATGGAACTTACCCAGAAATTGGTTGGCAAGGGAGCCTGGGAGATGTAGCTCCCACTGGCAGAGTGGAGCAAGGGTAAGATCTAAGTGGAAACAGGCAGAGGCACAAAGCACTTAAAAAAAAATCTCCCAAGATGCAGTTCTTTCTCCTTGGAGGTTAATAGTTGAATTATTTTGGATGAGAGATAAGAAGGGTTTTCAGGCAGATACAACCTCTTGTGCTTCTAAAGAATCTTAACTGTTGCAGAGACAATAATTAATCCCAGGAAGCAACGTAACAACTCAGTTATTGCCTAAATAATTAGGATGTGTGTCTAGAAAAATTGGCTTCTGTTGAATCTTCCAGGGGCAGTTTATCAATTTGCTTACTCAGGAAATAAGCTTCCCACCCTGTTGATTTTGGGATGCCTTGAGCATGACTGTGTGTGTGTGTGTGTGTGTGTGTGTGTACATATATGTATGTACACACATACAATGAGCTTGTCCCATCTACAACTGAAAGAATTGAGTCAACACATAAGAGGTACAAAGAGAGTTTTGAGGATTGCAACCTCGTGGTACAGATTAGACTTTCCTTGACAGTTAATGTTAAGGTAATTGCAATAGACCTAATTTTCCTTGTGCCACATATCATTTTAACTAGTCTTATTGGTTTGTCTGGGGTTTTCCCCCACGGCTTTAGGTAGGTTAGCACTGGGGGAGGGAGGTAAGACCACTGGATCAACTTTCTTCTGGACCTGAGAAGTATTTTTTGTCTTACAAGGGAGGTTGCTGCTGCCCCATTTCAAGGCCAAACTTTCCAAGTTATTGCTAGTAGCTTTCTTCTTGATTATAAAGTGTTTAATGAGCTACGTGATAGAGTTTGGCACTTTCTAGAAGGGCTTTTTTTTGTCAATCAGGTCACCTGCCTTTGGGCCCCTGCTACATTAATGGACTTGGTGGAACTAGGCCAGTGAAGGTTTTCAGTGGAGTGTGAGTATGTTTCTTCTTAGGCTGTTATTTTCCACAGGGACCACATGTAGGGGACTCTGAGTAAAGTTACCATCTATAAAAATTGTGTAGGTTTCATTGTTTTTCTCTTTCCTCCAAAAATCAATTTCCTCTTGGCAGGTGTAATTCACAGATGTAATTAAAAAGTAATTTGGTTCTAAAAAGCATATCAGACTGCTTCCCAGAGTACCAGTTCTTTTCAGCTAGTTCATTTCAGTTTAAGAGGTACATCTATGCATTTTTGAAGCCTCATGTTTAATAATTACAACATTTTGCTACTGTATTTGACTCTTCCATTTTCCAAACTTTCTTCTTCCCTACCCCACTCTTCTGGCTCCTGTATTTCCCCACAGGCTTTGTGGATGCTGGTCCACTGATGGCTGAACTGCAGGTCCCTTCCCAGTGGAAAACCCCAGAGATGAGCCAAATCTGCCTTCAGCTGCGGCCATCCATCACTGTAAGGTTGCCCTGGCGGTTGTTTTCAGTTTGTCCAACACTCCTCTGGCCGCCCCTCTTCCCCATCCTCCCTCATGTGTGGCTGAAACTTGCCCTGGAATCCCACCTTTGTAACATATCACTGGGTAGTAATAAGATTTTAATATTGCTGCTACTTTTCATTTTCAAGTAATGTTAAGTAGTTCTCTGACCATTTTTGTTGACCATAGCCCTCCCCCCGCCCCAGTTTGCATATTTCCTATGGGTATTCTGGGTGCTTTTAAATGCATGTAGGATAAAATTTATTTAGAAAGTTTTGGATTTCATAAGTCCAATTGGAGAATGTTGATTTTTTTTTTTAATTTCAAGTCAGGACTTTCAAAAAGAAATTTCTTAATCTGAAACAATGAGAACTGGATCCCTCAGGCTCCATGTCCTTTCTCTTCACCCAAAAAATAAATGTGTAATATTCTTATTTTATGATGTGTCAAAAGTAATAAGGCAAATACAGGAGTAAGAGAGACCGCCACTCAGCCATAGTCGATAAGTCTGGCCTAGCATAGTGATTTGAGAAAATAGAGCACCTTTTCTTTTTTTTTTTTTTTCCAAACAAGCATGCTGTCTTTCAGAGCTAGTTTTGGGAAGTCCATAAAATCCCCAAGCCTCTACTACAGAGCTTACATCTTTAAATTCAGGTTTTACTGATATTAATCCTACAGCGTTACTTCCTGAAGTGCACTGAAAGTACATTTTGTTGTTCAACTTCTTCCTCTTTCCTTGCCTTACTGGATGGAAGTCCCCCAGTGTATAGATTTAGAAATGAGTTCTCTAGTGTTTCAAGCCTTGAGTTAAACATTTTGTCTTAATATTGTTTAGATGGTTGCTTTTGTTCTTATGCCTTCAAAAAATAATTTCTTACAGAATTTTCTGTGTGAGTTGATACCATCTTATGCTGCAATATAAAGCTCAGAAAGGAGAGGGTGCTGGTGTCTTCTTGTTGATACTTTACCACTTGGGTTATAACTGACACAAGCCCTTCAGTGAGAAATAGGAAGGAAATTCCCTTCTTACCAGTTCTTACCCTGACACTTTTGTTCAAAATAGCAATAAACAGCACAGTTAATGGAAACCAATATAAGTGTGACAGCTGAATTGAGAAAGAAAGAGTGGAAAAGATTCAGGCTCTTCTGCTATGTTGAAAGCATATTTGTTGAAAGAACAAGCTGTTTGGAACCAGGGACCCTGTCTCTCTGAAGGTAGGCCTGAGGAGTTTGGTTAGAGGAGCTGTTTTAGACCGAGGAGAATTGTGAGAAAAACTCTTTCTGAAGTGTGAGTGCTGTGTTAACATCCCAGTTTGTAGGTGAGAGAAGGAAAGAATCATTAAAACAGCTCTGGAAGGAAGATTCCAAAGCAGTTCTTCTGAGCATTCTGATTTTGTTCTGAGCCTCGTTTCTGAACAGGAGTCTGACACAAGTGACTCAAATCAAGGGTCCATACTGTGGGCAGAGTAAAAATAGGGCCCAGTTTCATTAGACTTCTTAATGCATTGAAGGAAGAAAAAAGATTCATTACCATAGACCAGTTATTTTTTGTCTTGTGGGATATTGGGGAGTGGGGAGGCGTGAGCATCCTTATGCTTATTAGCTAAACATCATTAAATGCTATTTTAAAATTTTATTTACTTTTTTAAAAGATTTTATTTATTTATTTGACAGAGACACAGCGAGAGAGGGGACACAAGCAGGGGGGAGTGGGAGAGGGAGAAGCAGGCTTTCCACTGAGCAGAGCCTGATTCAGGACTCGATCCCAGGACCCTGGGACCATGACCTGAGCTGAAGGCAGATGCTTAATGACTGAGCCACCCAGGTGCCCCTAAATGCTATTTTCTTAAAAAGCACTTTGGGGCATCTGGGTGGCTCAGTAGGTTGGACAGCCGACTTTTTTTTTTTTTTTAAAGATTTTATTTATTTATTTGACAGAGAGAGAGATAGTAAGAGCAGAAACACAAGCAGGGGGAGTGGGAGAGGGAGAAGTGGGCTTCCCGCTGAGCAGGGAGCCCGATGTGGGGCTCGATCCCAGGACCCTGGGATCACGACCTGAGCTGAAGGCAGACGCTTAACGACTGAGCCACCCAGGCGCCCCTGGATAGCTGACTCTTGATTTTGGCTCAGGTCATGATCTCGGTCGTGGGCTCAAGCACCCCCCACCCCACCTCACTCTGTCACCTCTTCAGGTTCCATGCTCAGCACAGAGTCTTTTTGTCCCTATCCCCCACAACCCCACTCCCGAGCACTCTCATAAATAAATAAATAAATAAATAAATAAATAAATAAATAAATAAATAAAGTCTTTTTAAAAAAGCGAACACTATTTTTTTTCTGCTTTTGAAAATTACTCATTTGTGAAAAAAATCTTTGTGAAGTATGAAAAAATATAATGATGGAGAAGATATTTCACAAAATCCCTATCATCCATTTTTTTTACTTGCACTTATTCCATAATAATTTTTTGTCATTATTGTTTTGCTTAACATTTATCATAAGCTTTTTTCATGACATTAAAAACATTTAAATACCTTTATTATATTCCATCATTTGAATATGTCATTACTTATTTAACTCTTGCCCAGTTGTTGGACATTAGAATTTTTAGTTTTTCAGTATTATAAATAATGGTACAATGTAAATTTTTGTGTTGCTGTTAGACTAATGGATTATGTGTTCAGAGGTGAGTGGTCACGTGGGCCCTCTAATTTTAAAAAGTTGCCAGGAAGTCCTCTGGGCTGAGCCCATGCAGAGACGACCTTGCTGTGGGGGGTTGTCATTCTGAACTGCTTCACTGTAGTGGACACCTGTTGAGGCAAGGAGTGGAGAGCTACAGAGAATCCTGGCTTGACCATAAGGAACAGATTTATGGAACATGATCACAGCAAAATGGGCCAAGATATATTCTTATCTCATGCATAGTCTTCCACATTATATGGTTGATATATGGAAATATTGTTGTGTATTGATCAGCATCTTAATGTTGTTCATACAGTCCTCCTTCACTTAACCAGTCCACTGGGAAGATGGATTAGAGGTCCTACATTGGTAGAAAGGGGCTAATACTACCGTGTTTTTGTTTGTTTGGGGGGGGGGTTTAGTTTTTTTTTTTTTTTTAAGATTTATTTATTTGAGAGAGAGAGAAAGAACAGGGGAACAGGGAGAGACAGTCTTAAGCAGACTCTGCACTGAGCACAGAGCCCGACGTGGGGCTCAATCTCAGGACCCTGAGATCATGACCTGAGCCGAAACCAAGAGTCAGGCGTTTAACCAACTGAGCCACCCAGGCACCCCTGGTTCTTTTTTTTAATAAGAGCTTTCCTTGGACTATAAATTCCATCAAGACAGGGACTGTGTCCCATGTATATCTGTATGCCTAATGGGCAGCATCTGACACATAGTGTCTATGCCTCCATCGTGAACACTTATTCTTTTAATGTGTGTTCAGATCATATTCTTTTTTTGTCTTCTGAAAGTTATTCTTATGCTGTTAACTCAGATATTTGAAGATCTGTGACATTCCAGGAAGCCAAGCAGGTGAATTTCATGGTTGCTTTGTTGTAGTTACTTTGTGCCATTTCTTTTTTTGTGCTTTTGGCATCTGTGCCACATTGAAAGCTGGAGCCAGTCACGAAGCTAGTACTCTGCCCTCTCAGTAGGAGGTTGTAGTGTGCCACATAATCTTGCATCTTGGGAGAAATGTAGTATGGGGTGTGAAACAGGAGGCTGAAAAAGCACTCCTTTAGCCTTTTTGTGGGATGGGAGTAAATATTTAGACACTATTCTCAGGTGCTGCAGAAATTAATAATAACCTTGCAGCAGTTTTAGAAGCTCTTCTTGTACCCACTGGAACAGGTTTGTTTAATTTGAAGAACCTTACTTTAGCTCTTTTGAAGCTGTGATTTTTTTTCCTAGAGACCTGCCCTGGATTCTTCTACACACCATTCTTTTTGCAGGACCTTTCTATCCATACCGCTGACTTTTGCCCCACCCCCTTGCACCACACCTGACCCGAATCTCATTATACCCAATTCTGAAATATCTAGTTTTTAAACAAGGTAGTGTTTTCTTTTTGAAAGAGCCAAATCTTCACCCTTTGTTCTCCTCCCTTAAGCCAGGGCTGTTTTGATGACTAACATGTGACCCTCTGTACTTTGATCCCAGAATTAATTTCTAGTCTGCTGTTTGTTTGGAAATGAAAGTTCTCTAGCTTGTTTGGATACGGTTGTGATTCAGTTAAACTGGCACTGATTTTCCGTCTGTTTGCCATTGGTTGGGGCTCCTCTGATGTGTTAGGAAAGCTGCTGCACACCGTTGGGGAGAGAACGTCATGTGTTCGTGGTCTTGCACAAGGGTTTGTTTGTGGAGTCAGGTTTTGTGTAAAAAGCCTCCTTCTGGCGGAAAGGTATGAGCCTCCCTTCAAATAATTGAAAGGCGTATTCTGCCTGGCCACTTGCTCTTGAGCTCTAGTATATTCTCCACTTCTGGGCTTCCTTTGAGGAAGAAAAATATGGGTAAGAAGGGGTGTGGATAAGCCTTCATACACAGTCTCAGATGTTGGGCTTCCTAGCAGCAGAGAGTGAATTGTTTGTTATAATAGAAAAGACCACCTAAAGAGCGGGATATCAATTCAGCGACCATTATTGAGCACCCATGTATAACACATATTTGGGGGTGTATAAAGATGATTCTAATTCCAGCCTAGCTGGTAATTTCTTCTATGAACTTGGTTAAATGACTTGACCTCTCTGGACCTTAGTTTCCCCAACTGTGCTTGACTAGATAATCCTTAAGGTTCTTTCCAATTTTGGAATTCTGTATCTAAATGTTCAAACTAAATGGCCTAGAAATGATTCCTTCAGAGGAGGACTTCTCAACCTCAGCACTGTTGATACTTTGGATACTTCTTTGTTGAGAGGTTGTCCTATGCCTCATAGGATGTTTACCACCATCCCTGGCCTTGTCCACTAGATGCCAGTAGCATTCTCTGCCCCTCCTGCCCCCACCAGTTGTGACAACTAAAAATGTCTCCAGACGTTGACATTATCCCTTGGGGGAAATTGCTTCCGTTGAGAGGCATTGCTCCAGAAAGAGGAGAGTGGTACTGTTTGAAGGTGGGCTATTTTTAATTATCTATTTTCATATTGTTCCTCTTCTGCTTATTACCAGTCCTGGGGATGGAGAATGAAGAGCAACCTCATTGGTCAAGAGCTATATCACTCTTCTTTAGTGGTTTCTTTTCAAGATACGCCTTTCCTAACTGGGCGGGCTCACTTTGCATCTTCAGTATTTTTTTCAGAATATAAGTAGATGCTGGTTGTTGCCAAGAGGAAGTTAAGGCTTTAACCTGAAAGAACCTAAAAAATGTACAGAAGTAAATGTCCCTAGAGGGTGAAGACAATGACTTCTAGTGAATCAAGTGAGCTTTTGTTACCTAAAGTGAGGTCATGAGTGATAGGAATTCATTTAATTATAATATCAAGTTTTGAAATATCAGGTCCACCTGGCCAACTTTGAAATGATTGCCTAGCTTTTAGCTCAGTAATCCCTCCCTCACCACCTCCCCACAACCTGCTGTTAGCCATTGAGGTAGTGATTGAAATGTATTAGTTCTCTTATGAGATCTAATTTTAATACTTGTTACTTTTGCTGTAATATGTTGATTTTAGGTTGAATAACTTTGCACACCTCCCCCGCCCCCCCACCCCGTGCCATCTTTTCCTCATTTCTTGCAAATCCATAGTCTTGCCTGGGTTAGGTACAGAATGATGCTGTTTGCCGACTGGGTTAGAGTACGTTTTGTGAGCATCCTTACTGGGATGCTGTGGGATCCCAAAGCCATGATTGAGACACTTAAGCCTGTGTCAGTCCCTATCCCTCGGTCCTGGCAGGCTCTGTGTTCCATCCCAGCTGAGCCTTTGCTGGAGTAATTGCCCACATAGAGCCTTCAAGCCAAACAATTGTTCGTACTGAGATAGTCTCACTGTTTAGCTCCTAATGAAACAATCTCCTTCCTGCCCCCAATGAAAGCAGCTATTTTTTTATTTCCTCCCTCCCTTTTTGGAGACGCCATGTCTCAGCTGCCACTCTTCTATCTTATTCATAAATGCTTTAAGCAGAGTCTTTGTGCAAAGGAAATTGGCTAGAGCCAAAATATCATGGGCTAAGCAGGAGACAAAGAGCATTAAGGATACCCTTTCCCTAACTTTCTATGTAGGATATTTAAATTATCTTTGTGTGATTTTCTGAGTAATAAGCAATTTAAACCTCAAGTCCACATAAGAAAAATACTAGGTTTTTTAAAAAGTATATTAAATGAGTTGTTACATAAAGGAGCTTACAGAAATAAAAATAAAACTCAACAACAAAAAACTATAGATGAGTGCCACAGGACAACAAGATGCTCTGGGAATCAGGGCAGGAAGAAGAGGCTTGATTGGGAAAGTGGATAGAGCAAGATTTTCACAATGATGTTTTGCAAATACAAGTACTATCCCAGGTACAGCTATTTGTGAGAGATCCAAAGTTAATCAGGAAAGTATAAGTAGTCCAGTTTTCCTTACTGACCAAAATTTAGAACCTCCAAAATATGAGTTCAGGAAGGAGAGTCCAAAGTAGAAATGACAGGTTGCCCAGGTAGCTGCAATGTGTCCTGCTTCTCTTCCCGACTTGGTGTTGCTTCTTCTGGATTAGCGATGCTTTCTTCATGTTGCCATCTCTGTTCTAAAGCTCTGGCTCATACAGAGACACAAATCACTTCCTTTGATTCTTTCCCCTTAACCCTGTTAAGACTGTTTAGAACTTTGAGTACAAAGGGAGAACAAAAAAGGGAATTTATTACAAAATATACACCCTTAAAAAATAATCCACTATTTTCGGACTAAAAAATAATCACCCTTTCAAAATTTAATTGCTGATGCTGCCTGGGTTTGTTCCTAGTCCCTCTTCTATTTCCTGATCCTGAGGTCTCTGTGCCTTAGCTTTATGGGACCAGTGTAGCTTTCTGGTTACTTTGCTTGATTTCTTTTTGCTGAGCATCACGCTCTCCTCCAAGAGAAGGGTGCTATCTAAGGATCCACCACCCATGAGTTTACTCTCTAGAGAACTTGACCTGAGGTAAAAGTCAAATTAGCCTTTTTGTGCTGCTGCTCACATGGGGCTCTGTTACTCATTTCTCTGTACTTAGGCATCCAGGCCTCTTCCTGAGGTTGACACAGTAAGAGACCTCATCCTCCAAGTGGAAATGAAAGTTCTCCAGAAAGAGTGGGGCTTCCCACTTGGAGGCCCAGCAGCATGTACTACAACTTGTATACTGCTCTCTCATGGGAGCATTTATTTAATAAGAACTGTGTGCATACTGGTTTTTCTTTTAGAAGGGAAAACTTTTATTTTGACTGCCTTAAAATTTAAAAACAGTTAAACAGCAAAGCACATTTTTTTTATAGCAAAGAACATTCTAAATGAAGTAACAATGGTTAAAAGGAAATTTAAAAATTAAGAAACAAATCATTGCAAGATGTTAATTCCCCTAAATTCATCTATGAATTTAGGGCTAAACGAATATAAACATTACTAAGTTTAGCTGGGGGTGTCGTTTACTTTGTGTTGCATTGTTTTTGTTTGTGTGTTTGTTTTTTAGAGGGGGGAGGGGCAGAGGGAGAGAGAGAGAGAGAATCTCCAGCAGATTCCGTGCTGGGCATGGAACCCATCTTGGGGTTTGATCTCACAACCCTGAGATCATGACCTGAGCTGAAATCAAGAGTCAGATGCTTAACTGACTGAGCCACCCGGGCGCCCCGTGTTGCATTGTTTTTAAAATTAATCAAAATTTATTGAGATAAATGTTAAGTTACTTTTGTAGATTTTTAAATAACAGCTGATTGCATTTCCTGTATTGTTTCAAGTATCTCTACGTGGTTGTGTCAAACTTCAATTAATGGTTTAAGTAATAGTGGATATTTTATTTCCATCAAAGTGCACTAGTCGTACGGTCCAATTCTGGAGAGTCCAATGAATTGGAAATAACATGTTCCTAAGAATGACATTAAGTAGTATCTTAGGAATTATAATGAGAGCAAATGTAGCATCCATTAAATAACAGCCATTTCCTAAAAAGAGATAAATCAAAATTACTTTTAAAGAGAGAAATAGGCAGATGCCCCATGGATGGCTGTGGATATTCAGGGGGCAGCCGCTGTAGAGGCTAAATCAAACCTGCATGTGACCCTGGGTCCCTTTGGCCTCATGGTTTAACCCTCCTCCTTCCTGGGGAACCTGATGAAGGAGAGGGATGCCCTGGCCCTTTCAGGCCTCTGCTTGTTGAATAGCCACTGGGGGGAAGTTGGAATTTAAACTCTCTTTTAGCCAATTTTTGTCTGCTGTGACCAGTTTTTTTTCTTAGCTCATTGAGGTTTCCTCTCAGTCGACAGGGATGCCAACCAACTTTGTTGAGCTTTTTTCTCATGGGACATAATCCATCTTTGGCAGAGGAAGTGTTTCTTTCCAGTTCTCTCTCTAGGTCTTTGGCCCTCTCTCCATAGGATCTGCATTTCTGGTGTATACCGCTGATGTTTTCATATACTTTGGGAAGTTTCTTCATTTCTAAGCAGTACATTACCTCATTGATTAGTTTTCTGCACGTTTCATTATATGTTCTTCCTGTAGTTGGGTCAGTGTTCGAAGTTTCAGCTGAAGCTCTTGAATTTCACTTCCAAGCTGTGAATCTTCAAATTGCAAAGATGCTTGCTCAGTTTAGAAATTTCTCGTTGGATGTGTAAGCTCTTTTTTCATTTGATTTTCTTCACATAATTTTTTAAATGTTCCTAGCTTTTCCCCTTCAGGCCTTTTTAAGGGGACATTTAAGTCATGGAGGCGTTTCTTCAGTCGACTTTGGACTCATAGTCTAGGTGGTCTCCATTTTCTGATCCACTCTTTTTGTCTAATCCCAAATTGCCGTCATTCATGCATCTCTAAAGAGAGCAGACAGGTGTATCATTTCCAACACAGTTTCAGTCAGAGATTTTTAGCTGGCTCTCTGTATCATTTACAACCTATTTCATTTGTGTCTGAGTTTTCAAGCGTTTTTTCCCTTCTGTTCCCATGCTCTTTGCTTCCACCCTGCGGCTTACTGGGAAAGCAGCTCTAGGCTTTCCTGAAGATAAGTATTTTCAACCATACCATCCATTCTTTTCCTCTGAAGTTGTTTTACATTCTTCCAAGATGTTTTTAGTGTTTTTGGCACCAGTCAGTAGGAATTGGAGAGATTTTGATCTATCTTTGAGTGACCATGTGTTGTCCTTGAAGGCAAGCCATCATCCCTGCATGAAATGAAAGCTTAGGGGGCTCACTTTTCTGTTCTTTTTCGAGAAAGCCTATTATTGTGTCTTCAAGTGAAGAGGTGGCCATGTTGGGTTTTTGTTGTTTTTTTTTTTTTGTATTTTTTGCCGTACTCTATGTTCGTAACATCAGAGGACTGGCCTCCACTGGAGGCATCAGCTTGTGTAATCAGCTGAATCTTCTCACTGACTTTATGAGATTCTTCAACCCCGGGCAGAAAATCTTTTAACTAGCTCTTTTTCCCTCCTTAAAATATGTTGGCTCTTTACCATAAAAACAATCATAGCAGCACATACCAGAACCTCCCAGGGAAACCCCAAGAGACTTGGACCTTGTCTCGAGCTTTCACACAGCACCACCAAGAATACTGCACAGCCATTCCAGGATGGCTGGAGGTCCTCTGGTTGGAATCAGGGACTCATCTCACCCGGGAGTCCCTCTGCCTATGTCCTGTTCCTGAATGTGAAAAAGGCCTCTGGGTGTCTGTGGGTAGGATTTACCTTCAAACATTTGTGTGTGTGGCTGGAACATAGCAGCTGGTACCTGTACACACGGTTTTAAGGTTATTGGTATATAGAGGTGAGAGGAGTAATAAGAATTGATTCTAGAAAGGCCCAGATCAGGCAAAAATTTAAGCTACACTTAGGAGTTTAAAGTTCACTTGGCCATGGGGGTCCAGTTCCATGTCTTTGAATGGGGTGATAACATCATCAGAATATACCTTGCCAGAATGTCCTTTCCAGAGCCAAAAAAAAAAAAAGGCCATAGGAGGATCTGCCCTTTCCCTTCTGAAGTGTTCTGAAGAGTTGAGTAATAATGGTACAGATTGGTTGATTTGGTAGTTTTTTATTACTAGAAACATCACCTAAGTATGCACTAGTTATCCGCTGCCGGGACAATCGGACAGGAAGGGTTACAGCCTAAACTACAGTGAATCCCTACCTACTACTAACCAGGAAAATAAGACTGGTGCAGACCTAAATTAACTAAAAGTTAACTGCCCTTCTTTGAGTCTTTTCAGAGTAGCTCAATGAATTTTAGAGATACCGTTACTACCTTTGAGAAGAGGTAGGTTTCAGAGATAATCTTATCTAGGTAAGGAAATTGACTCTTGGAGAAGTGAATTGACTTGCCTGAAGTCAAACAGCTGATTAGTGGCACAGTTTAGATAACCCCTATCTTTAACTGTGTGGCTAGCCGGGGCTAGGTAAATAACATGAGATGCGTACAAGCATGTTGTGGACTAGTTCAGAGCAAGTACTGGTTTTGCTAGGATATCAAGGAAATGAATAGCCACCGTATAAAGTGGCTGAGGAAAGCTGCTGCACCCAGCTGTAGACATGTGCCTTGTTTTGGCCCCTGGCCCTTTGGCTGTGTTATTATTTTTGGACTGACTCCTTTAGGCTCTTTTTCAGTTGTATTTAATTTTTTGGTCCTCCCTTGCCCAGGGCTGAGCAAAGTCAAGGCAAATCCAGGTCTGTAAGCACTGCTAACACCTACGGAAAGATGAAGAATGTCTGCTTACCTGTTGACTTCTTAGCTTTAATGTCTTTAGAGAAAAGACATTTTAAGTTAACTGCTGAAATAAGTTTAGATGTAGATTGACTAATCATTTCATCAATGAGTGCTTAGTGTTGTACTTCACTAACCCTTTTTTGGGTTTCCTGGTAGGAGGATAATGTTGCTTTGCTTCATCTCCACTGATGTCATAGGAATCTGATTGCTGTCTCTGTTCTGTCACTGACCTCCTGGATTGAGTTGGTTCATCTGTCTTGTATTTGGTTGGGTGTATGAGTAGATGCTATCTTTTTTTTTTTTTTTTAAAGATTTTATTTACCTATTTGAGAGAGCGGGGAGGAGAAGAGGGGCAGGGAGATGGACAAGCAGACTCTGCACCAAGCGTGCAGCCCGATGTGGGGCTTAATCTCAGGACCCTGAGATCATGACCTGAGCTGAAACCAAAAGTCGAATGCTTAACCGACTGAACTACCCACGCACCCCTGAGTAGCTGCTATCTTAAGTTCCATCTTTATCTTGCATACCTTGTTATTTTATATAAATACCGGAGGAGTCTAGAAGCAGCACCAGGAGATAAAAATGCAGAATAATGGGACTCAGTATTAGGAAGGCATCTCTAATAGTGATTGCCATCTAACAGTAAACGTGACTACCTTTTGAAATGGTACATAACTGACTTAGCACTGGAGCTGTTAAAGGAGGACCCAGGTGGTCTCCTGTAGAATGATCTCCTGCATTCAGTGAGGGATTAGACTCAGTGACTTCTAAGGTTCTTTCTACCTCTTGATTTCTCAATTTAAAATTCCTTGGTGTAGTATTTACTTTTATTCTCTAATCAGTCTCAGAAAAGTTTCAATTTGCTTTGTCTCAAACGTTTAAAAAGCTTAACTTCTGCTTTTTTCAAATACATGAACGTGGACAGTGTCTCTTTTTGTAAAAGGAAACAGCATTCTTGTAAGACAGACCGGATGGAAAGGAACTTCTCTTGCAGAACATCCTGAGAGCAGAGGTTGATTGAGTAAGCCCTTATTTTGATCTGATGGTTCCTTAAAATGTTTGTACATACAGAAATTAAAAGTTTCTGTTTATTGTTATTTTAGAAAAGGGAACTAAGTGAATTTTCTTCTGTAGAGATGAAAATAGGCTGGTGAATGTACCTCTCACCAGCCTTACTTAATTTTTCCAAGATGGCCCTGGTGTTTCTGTGTATGCTTTGTAGTGAATCGGGGTGAAGGGACATGATGATTGGAGCTGAGGTAACTATCATTGAGAATTGTTCTTCACATAATCACTGCTTCTTCATCACTTTGACTCCCAAATTTTGTGTTGGAGTTAACGGTGGGCCAAGTCAAATAACCTCTGTTTTCAAACCAGAGTTTGTTGATTTAGCATCTTCCTCAAGTGTCTATCACATTCAGACCAGTTTTCAGTGCCAGTCACAGGCTCCAGACACTGAATTTGATTCAGTTCTTTAGGTTCATCAAAACCTAACATCTTCATAAATTGATTATCTCATGCTGCATTTTCAGAGCCATTGAACGTCAAGCAGGAAGGGACCGCCCCCCCCCCCGCCATTACCTACAAATCAGCTAGTAGAACTGTGGTGTAGAAGTGACCTTGGGGCTTGTGGTTTGCCCATCCACTGTGCAGGGATCGTGCCTTTGCAATCCCTGAGAGATGCTCATACAGCCTCTGCTTCAACACCTGTACTTACTGGATTCTACCATTTCTGGATAGGCTGTATTTGTTTTTGTACAGCCTTGATTATTACAAATTTCTTCCCCAGAGTGTGCTAAAATTAACTTCTACTCACTGGTGCTACTTCTGCCTTTGGAGCCTCACCAAAGTAACCTAATCCCTTTTCTGTGTGGTAGCTTCACCATTAAGGTGTTTGAAAACATCTCCCTTCATTTTGCAAAACAGGAAAAAAAATTATATATACTTTTTATCTTATTGAGGACTTCATTTAACAAATATTAATTTTGGATGTACTATTTGCAAGCATTGGGGTAAATATTTGGGATAAATGATGAAGGAATGTGGTCCTTGCCTTCTAGAGCTCACAGTCTATTTAGGGCAAAAGAGACTTGGAAGCAACTAGCTATAATAGGATATTAAATATTAGAAGAACAAAGCATACAGTGACTATTAGCTATAAAAAAGGCCAAGATTTATTCCATTAGAGGGCCTCACAGAGGAGGTGACACTGGACTGGATTTTGAAATTTGTGAAGCAGGAAATAGGGAGAAAGCCATTCCAGGTAGGAAGAAAGGTGTAGGTAAACAGGTATGAGTACATGGCAAATTTCAGAGTGATGATTTGCTCAGCATGTGTAAAGCACAAGCTCCTAGAGGGTTTTATATGTTGTGTTAAGGTGTTTCAGCCTCTCCTGCAGCCAGTAAGAAGTCATGGATGGCTGTGTTGTTTTTCAAATATCTGTACTGTTTTTTCTTATTACAAAAGTAATAGAAGTTCATTGCAAACAATTCAGTGAGTACATAAAAATATAGAGAAGAAAATAGATATTTCACAACCCTACTACCCAGAAATAATAGCTTTTAATATTTTACATATGTTCTTCTAGATATTTTTTCTGTGCATATGTATATATTTAATCACACTCTTTAAAATGGAATTGTTTTGCATACAGTTTTAAAACTAGATTTTAAGGAGCGCCTGGGTGGCTCAGTCGTTAAGCGTCTTCCTTCAGCTCGGGTTATGATCCCAGGGTCCTGGGATAGAGCCCCGCATCGGGCTCCCTGTTCAGCGGAAAGCCTGCTTCTCCCTCTCCCACTCCCACTGCTTGTGTTCCCTCTCTCGCTGTGTCTCTCTCCGTCAAATAAATAAATAAAATCTTAAAAAAAACCAAACTGGATTTTAAGATTAGTATAACATGGGGGCACCTGGCTGGCTCAGTCAATGGAGCGTGCAACTCTTGATCTGGGGGTTGTGGGTTCGAGCCTCATGTTGGGTGTTAGAGATTACTTAAAAATAAAATCTTTTAAAAAAATAGTATAACATGGAAATACTTATATATTAGAAAGCTACATTTATGTAATCTGTTATTTCTAATTTTTATTAAATCATTCTTAATATATTAATGAATGTTCTTAATATATTTGTGTTCTTAACCTGTTGTTTCCCTGATGAATTCTTACCTGTTCTGTCCCTGATGAATTGAATGGGTTGAGAGGTGGGAGTCAAAGGATTTACTTACTTTTAAATATTTACCTCTCTGAGGAACTGTGGTATGTATGCCCAGATCTGCTGTCTGCTCTTGTGGCACTCATGGTTTAGTGGAAAAATGTGTTAAACCATCACACAAATAAAAATATGATAAAGTGTGGTACAACTTAGGAAAAAGCAAACGGTAAATGAAAGTTTGTAACCTTTAAAAATTCCTATCTTTTACTGATTTCCACCAAATTATATACAGATCAAATGGTATGATAGTTGAGATTTGCTTCAAAATGTTCCAAGGTTGTATAAGTGACCTTGGGGCTTGTGGTTTGCCCACCCACTGTGCAGGGATCGTGTCTCTGCAATCCCTGAGAGATGCTCATACAGCCTTTTCCATACAGGAAAGTGTGTGGGAGTATGGCTGAAAAACCATTGACCAGAGATTGATAATTGCAGAAGGTGATGGTTAATTATACTCTGCTTTTGTGCATTTGAAATTTTCTATAGTAAAATGCAAAAACCAGAAGAAAAGACGGAAGAGAGAGTATCACTGGTTTAGATTGGGGGGCCAAGGAAAGATTCCTTTGAGGAAGAAACTTTACAGCTGAGACCTTTGATATATATAGGAGTTGACCAGGCTACAAGTGGCAGATGGTGGTTGGGGAAGGAGCTTTTTAGGCAGTGGGGTCCGTGTGTACAAAGGCCAAAAGCCCTAAGTAGGAACATGTTGGTGCTTTGAGGAAATGAAAGAAGACTGGTATTGTAATTGGGAGGCTGGGGAAGTGGAGACCATGTTAAGCATTTTGTTCTTTAATCCAACAGTGATAGTAGGAAGCCTTTCACGGAAAGGTTTTACACAACTGAATGACAAGGTTGCTTGTGCTTCTCTAAGAGTTCAAGCTGGCTGTTTTGTGGAGAATGGTTTTGGTTTGGGGCTAGAGGGGAAGAGAACATAAAAGTAAAAGTGGAGAGACATCAGAAGGCTATTGCACTAGTCCAGGAGATCTGGAGACTTTGTATTAGAGAAATAGGGTTGCTGATGGAGAGAAGGGAAACAACTGAGAGAGATTTCGGTCTTGGTGATGGTGTAGATACGGAGGGTTGAGAGAGAAAGGCATATACATTTCTGACTGATGTAGTTGAATGGGTGGAGGTGTAATTGACTAAGATCCTAAGAAGGATGGAGGAAGAGCAGGTTCTGTGGCAAGAGATTGAGAGCTTAGTTTGGAATATGCCATTCAGAAAATTCGCATGAGTTTACATTTTCTCATCTCTATATGAGACCTGTGTAAGGTTTATATTCAGGGTTCTGATGTGTACAGATTTGAGTTTTAGAAAAATTATTCTGGTAGGAGGCTAGAGACCAGTTAGTCTGTGAGCTCTTTGAATCAGGGGATCTCATTTGTATTGTCTCTGCCTTTGTATCCCTAGTACCTAAGCAGGCCGAGTGTTTGACACATAGTAGGTACTCAGTAAATAATGTTCAAAGAATGAATGTTTATAGGTGAGATAGGTTTAAGTAGAGATTGATATATTTGGGGAGTTTCCAGGGTAGATTCAGCAGGGCTTGGATATGAGATGGAAGGGATCTTTTTCTTCCTTGACCCTTCCTGTCGAAGATCTTTTCAACTGCTCCAGGATGCTGGCCAGTCTCAGTATGTGTAGCCATCGATGTATCAGTGTGTTTTTCTTTTGCTCAATACTTATTTGTTTGGAACTCCATAGGTTAGAGATCAACAAGCCGTAATTATTATAATAGTAGCTTCAAGCTGTCTGTAACTGTAGTTTTCTTCTTTCTACTGACTTCTCAAGCCCAGAATCCTCTAAGGCTAGCAGTCTGCTGGTGGGGGAAGTTAGAGCAGCAAAGGAAATTTACAGCAGGACAGCAATAGTTAGTATGTAGAAGCTGTCCAGTAGTTGAATGTAAATAGGATTTACTTACATGCTTTCCATTTTACAAATGGAAACATAAGCCCTAGAGAGACTTGTCAGAACATATGCAACTACTCAGTGTAAGCCCAGATTTCCCTGATCCTGGGCTGGTACTTATCACAGTCAAATTCTTGACAGATCAACCAAATCCATATACTTTAAAATTTTTCACTTATTGCTTACTGCAGAGTGGTTGTGTGTTAGTTTTAACATTACTTAATGCTTCTGGAACCCACTCTTAGTGCCTGTGGAATATGTTCACTTAGCCCTGACCTTGTTCTTGTGTTATGCTAATTACTACCAGTTTATATCGCTTCTCTATCCTGTTTGCTTTCAAAATAGTTAAGAATATTGCCCTCAGAGTCTCCATTTTCAGCTTCGAAGGGGTATCTTTTGTATTTCCTCCTTCGTTGCCATGACCAATGTGTATTGAACAATTGTTTTTATCTTTGCAAGTTTACCAGATTTAAGTAGACTGGCCTTGCTGCAGCAATCCCAGGTACTGTGGAATCCAGGTATGTCAGGTTGACAGTTTGGGGCCTTTGTATGTGTCGTGAATATATGTGTGGGCACAAAGGCAGGGTGGGGGAGTATGGCAGAGAAGGGGAATAGGTGGGGGTTAAATAGTATATTTTCAAGGAATATTTTCAGGGAGATAAAGGAATTTGCTTATAAAATTTCATGTTTCTTAGAAGATTTGAAATTGGATCCAGGGCAAATTTTTTCTTTCAGATGTTCAGTCAGTCAATTTTGGTTCTAACATTTTAAGACTGGAACTCCTATTCCTGTCTAAAAAGAAGCATTCTGTGGTGTTGCATAGAGTGTTGGTATATGCATATTAATGAGTTAACTAGCCTTTACAGGGAAGATGATGAATGGGAAGTGGGTTCTGGAAATCTCATTTTATACCATGTTATTACATGTAGCTCTCTTCTATTGTT
This sequence comes from Callorhinus ursinus, assembly GCF_003265705.2. Lineage (NCBI taxonomy): Eukaryota > Metazoa > Chordata > Mammalia > Carnivora > Otariidae > Callorhinus > Callorhinus ursinus. The sequence goes on along the minus strand of NW_027397080.1, from coordinate 5,640,294 downwards.
ATCCCTCTGTATTCTGTGAGGTACACATTTTATAGATGATGAAACTGAGGCTTATTAGCAAGTTTAAGTATCTCTGAAGGTCACACAGCTAATTATTAATGGAGCTAACATTCAAACCTAAGCTTTTTCTGGCTGCAAAAACTGTACTTTTAATAACACCGTTTTCCACATTTTCAGCCATATAAAGTAACTTTTGTCTTTTGTGTTTTCCTCTTACCCAGTTTCATAATCTTTTATGGAGCGAGCATGTAGTTATTGACTAATCAATCTAGTGGCTTAAAACTAAAGGAGGCTGAGTGTCTGAGCTAGAACTATCACTATTTCACTGGGAAAAGATTGTGGACAGATGTGGGAGGGGAGCAGAGGAGGCTCTCTGACTTTTCATGAAAATATTATTGCCTGCATTTTTGTACTGAGGCCTTGTTAGTGGCTCCAGAGTATGAGGTCTTGGTCTTGTATTCCTCAGAGGCAAAGGGACTTTACATACTCTGTAATGGGAGCTGGAGAAATTCCACAGCTGTGACAGTGGCTTAGATGATTGGGAATCACCTTCTGTGGACTTAGGGCCTGGAAGCAAATAGCGTAACATTCCATAGCTAACTTTTAGTTAGTCTTGTGGCTTCTGATTGTGTTAGCAAACAAATATATTTTAACTATCTCGTTATGTGTTCTAGAATCTAGAGCAAAGAGAAAATGGTAAAGAAATATGAAATATTAGCTTTTGGTCCCATTTTTTAATCCCATATAACTTAAATCTTACCTGTATTCCTTTTTGAAAACCGTAGCGCGACGTAGACACACAACACCCTAAGAAACCTCATTCATATCTGTGGAGGCCTTTCATTTTGTTTTTATATAGTTTCCCACCAGTGAAAGATGTGTGTTCATCATTTGCGTGTTATCAAGTGTATGGCAGACCTGCTATGCACATCCACTTAGGGATTTCAAGGGACTGAAGGTTTTTTTTAGAAGATAAATCTGAGCCTATCAAGATAGTAGCAATCAGGAGTGAAATAAGTCAATCAGAGAAAGACATGTATCATATGACCTCACTGATATGAGGAATTCTGAATCTCAGGAAACAAACTGAGGGTTGCTGGAGTGGTGGGGGGTGGGGGGGAGGGGGTGGCTGGGTGATGGACATTGGGGAGGGTTATGTGCTATGGTGAGCGCTGTGAATTGCATAAGACTGTTGAATCACAGACCTGTACCTCTGAAACAAATAATACATTATATGTTAAAAAAAAAAAAGAAGAAGATAGCAGGAGGGGAAAAATGAAGGGGGGGAAATCGGAGGGGGAGACGAACCATGAGAGACTATGGACTCTGAAAAACAAACTGAGGGTTCTAGAGGGGAGGGGGTGGGGTGGTGGGTATTAAGGAGGGCATGTTCTGCATGGAGCACTGGGTGTTATGCACAAACAATGAATCATGGAACACTACATCAAAAACTAGTGATGTAATGTATGGTGATTAACATAATAAAAAAAAAGATAGTAGCAATCAGAAGATATTGGGATAAAATTTCAGGCAGAGTACACCCCCTGGTGGTTATAGGGAGGATTTGAGCTTTCTGTATTTACAGTATTTGCCATAATATCTGAATGATATTAAGGAAATTACATTCTTATTAATAATGTGAATTCAGATTTCTAAGAATAATTTTCTGCCGTATGATTCTAGCATTGTTTCATTAAAATGGCTGTCAAAACCTGCAGACCAACCAAGTAATTGTGTCTGGCAGAATTGAAGTCTGGTACCCTTGGCTCTTCCAACAGATCCTGTTTATCTCTGTAAAAAATCATTTGGTGTCTTTTCACTCTATTGCAATCTCTAACTTTGATATCATGCTTATTTTATGTGGTAAATTTCTGCCTAGTGGAATGATGGAGAAGGAAATATTAGTGATTTTTCAGTAATTTTTTGGCAGGTAGCATATAAAAGCAAGTTGTTTTTTTCCTGTATAAAAACTATGAAGAGGAGTTTGATGATTTTCTGGAGTGATTATTAGAATAAACAAAGGTGGCAAGGGATGGGAGATTATGTAACAGTTTTATATTAAAATGTATACCTGAGATTTCTTTTTTATTGCAATAAGCATCTTTGTTATTTGACAGTCTTGAATTGAGATAATTCTGTAGTTGGGTAAACTAGGGACAGCGGCTCAAGGGGAGAGGATCCTATTAAGTTAATCAGGATGCATATTTTATAGGCCTGGTGGGGAGGGGAAGATAAATAAAGTTTTAAATTTCAGGCTGAGACTTGGGCTGGCATGGCATGTCTGTATGTTTTTTCCTAGTAGGAAAACTGAATCCAGGCTCCACAATCATTGAAAAGTTTCTTGAGAGAAGGCTATTCATGCAAGATACCAAATAGAATGTGACATGACCTTGCACTATTCTCCTGGAATTATTTTTTGTATAAGTTAACAGTATTATAACATCTGCATTTTAGCAGTCGCATTATCGGACACTGTAAAAAGCTGCTCCATACGCACATGCCCACATACTGTATAATTCCACTTACATGAAATATTGAGAATTGGCAAATCTATAGAGACAGAGAGATTTGTGGTTGCCAGGGGCCTGGTGGGGAGGAATTGAGAGGAAATGGGAAGTGCCTTTTAATGGGTTTGCAATTTCTTTTTGGGGGGATGAAAATGTTTTGGAATTAAATAGTGGTAATGGTTGCACAACTGTGTGAATATACTAAAAAAACCACAGTACTATACCTTTAAATTTAAGCTAAACTTAAAAAAAAAAAAAGCGCTGATCATGGAGGAGTGAACAAAACCTATAAAAAAGGTGAATGTGGTAACATTTCTCTCATTTATGTTCTAGCAGAAATGTTGTCTGATGATCTAAGTATTCCAGCTTGGGCCTTGAATGTTGTTTTAATTTGTATCTTACTGCCCTGTTCCTCACCTTCACAGGGCCGCGATGGGCCTCCTGGAACATTGGTGTATTCATCTGCATTCGATGTGCTGGAATCCACAGGAATCTGGGGGTGCACATATCCAGGGTAAAATCAGTTAACCTCGACCAGTGGACTCAAGAACAGATTCAGGTACTTACATGGCCCAACAGTGAGTCAGCTGGTCCCGTATTTCCATGTAAGAGTAGTTCCATATGAATTTCAGTCATACTGGGCACAAAGGTGAAGATAAAGAAAAATTTAGTTGTGAAACACTTATGTCAGATTCTTATACCTTAATAGAGAAGTTTTTACTCTTTCTATTTAAGATATAAGTTACCCTACCCATATTTTACCTCCTTCAAAACCCAAAGTCGATGGTCTAGGACCCCATGGATATACCCCCAGGGTATAAAGGGGGAATCTTTGGATTATTTTCTAAGGCCCCTGGCATGTGCAGATCTAACATTTGTAGTTTTATATAGTCACGTGCGCGCGTGCACACACACACACACATCCTCCAACTTATAATATTTTATCGCTAAAATATGTGTGTGAATCTTGCTTGCTGTTAGGTTGGTGGGCTGGGAGTAAGACACTTAAGTTAGCGAGTCTAGCTGGCTTAAGATCTGCACCTCTATGTGGCTTCATTCTTTTCTATTCTCTTCCCACATCAAAACTTTTAAAAGTAATTAGAACTTTTTTTTCTTTTTTGGGGGTGGTTTGGGGGTGGGAAGAAAGGATCCAAAGAAAACAGTTGCTAAAGTTGGTGATAGAAATAAGAGGTTTTCTTAACCAGAAAAGGGCTTTAGAAATTACTTTAGACTGCTTTTATAGATTCATTAAAAGTCTAAAAGATTAGTTGTATTTTTCAGTTACACTTTACTGTATCTTATGAAGGAAATTACATGCCGTGGAGGTATTTGGAAATTTGAAGTTTTAAAAAATTCTGGGATTTGTCCCTCACAAGCATTAAGGAATCTTTTTCAAAGGCCTAATGGGAAACACACTTCTTTGTAATAAAGCTGAATAGATTAATTAATAGTATAAACTCAAAATTATAGTTATTGCTCAGTTATTGCCTGCCTGATTAGGTACTGATTATTGCCTATCAAGTAGACATTTTAATTGGTAGTTAAGTGTCTTGGGCTTTCAAATGGGGTCTTGAGTTATTACTGAATTAAATGTATCTTGTCAGACAAATTTTTCAATAAAAAGCACTAGGGGGTGGGGGGTGGGAAGGACAACCATGGAGGCAAATGATTGCCAATAGAGTAGAGAGAATTGTGGACCAGAAATCAGAGTATGCACATAGATCTTGGTTCTGCCACTGTCAGATTGGTTCTTCAATTGTAAAATGCTGCAGTCGGGCGAGAAGTTTTTCAAGTCTTTCCTCATCTGAAATTCCATGTTTCCACATCTCTTTGATTGCAGTGCATGCAAGAGATGGGGAATGGAAAGGCAAACCGACTTTATGAAGCCTATCTTCCTGAGACTTTTCGGCGACCTCAAATAGACCCGTATCTTTTCTGGAGCAACTTAGAAGGCTGACTGGTATTTTGGTGTTTTGGGAGAGTCACACAAGACTCAAGCCCCTTGATCTGACCAGGCCATCTCTATGTGGTTTAGTCAAAGTCTTGCTTTTCTCTCTCCTGCCACCAACACATACAAAAAGCATATTTATACTTTCTAATATCGGAATGGTGCCGTCACATGGGGAAGACTCATTTAGGAATTAAGACTGCAGTGGTTCACTGTGAGTTCTCCCATAAAGTGACATGTCTGATAGTTTTTCGATCTTTGAAGCTATTGTGTGCTAAAAATAGATTGCTGTATTGAATCAGCAAAACTACCATTCGTTTTTAATGCCTTTTCTATGCCCTATGTGAAAGAATGAACTGTTATTGACCAGTTAATCAATAACTTTCTTCCCTCATCCCCTCAACAGGGGATAGTACCCTGCTCACAAAACCAAATCCCCTAAAGGCAGTGCTTCTTAAAATGTGGTTTGTAGACTGTCTTGTTAGAGTTTGCTTTTTGTTGGGTACTGGTGGAACCTGTTAAAATGCAGATTTGGGTCCCTGCAGAAGAGACACTGATCAGAATCTGGTAGTGGGGCTCTAGGGCTTATAGTTTTAAGGGGCACTCATGTGCCTTTGTTTAAGGCCTTTGACCCAAGGGCTTTAAAATAGATCATTGACTGCTTTACCTGTATTCTAGAAGAGCCACGGGTTCCTCTGATGTCAATATGAAGATTAATCCCATTTGCTGCTATCATTATCCTGAAGGAAAATCATAGGAAATGGTGATTCCCTGCAGTAACTGTGAAGGGAGCATTTTAAGGTTTTGGTCAGGGAAACTGCATGTGAAGAAATAGGAGCCATATGGAGAAACCAGGCAGGAGGGAGAGAGGAGAACAACATTCCGTTGAATACAGATTGACCTTTTAGAGTCATAGTGTGGGAAAGATTTGTTTGATTTATCCTTAATAAGCTTTTTGCAGAGCTGTCGAGGGATTTATTCGAGATAAATATGAGAAGAAGAAATACATGGACCGAAGTTTGGACATCAATGCCTTTAGGGTTGGTTATAAATCTTTCAAGCTTTGTTCAAAATGAGTAATTTGCTTATAAATCAGGCCAGGGAAGAATTTGAGAAGAGCTACTGAAATACTCCAAAATCATTAAAAAAAAAAAAAAAAGGAGCAGAATAAAGCCAGTTATTGAATCAAGGCCATGAGATATAATGGAGCAGACTTTTGTGTCAGAGACAGACAGGGCAAACCATGAGTGAGTTCTTTGCCTTGATCTGTATTTAGGTGTAAATGATTCCCAGTTCCAAATTATTTCTTCAAATGGACATGTTGGGCATACTGGATCAAGCAGTAATATGTGTGTGTATCTATGTGTATAAATGTCTGTGTATATATGTATTTTTTTCTGTAAATGAAAGTCAACAAAATTAATTAAATCACCAAAGTTTTCTTCAGTTTGGCCTGTGTGTATGTCCAGTGTGTCGATGGACATAGTGGGACTCTGTTCCTGAGAAGGGTTTTAGAAAGAGACTACCAGTTACCAAGCTTGCTTTCCATCCTAGGCATGTCGTTAGAATCTGAAATACAGTGTAACTAGGACAAGTATAACACACAGGAGGAAACACAAAAGGTTTCCGGAAGAAAAAAAGGCACCTAACTAATGACAACTAAAGAGGAACCAGTATGACAACCTAAAAAAGCCTTTGATAAATTCTATAGTAAACTTGCTTAGGAATAATTGACTATTTCTTTAGCTACAGAAGTATAGAGAGTATGGGATTCTCCAGCTCTAGCGTGAGTCTTATCTCTCTATCATCTATCTAGTTTTGTATTTTAACGGAGGATATACAGGGCTCTAAGTCCTTCCAGGTGATTTAAAGTCAAACTCATTGGAATCTGCTCCAGATTGATCTTTTGGGCTTGTGTGAAAAGGGGCATCAACTAGTAGGTGAGTTTCAGTGTAGGCAAGTAAGTGCAAGGTACTACATTTAGTTAGGTAAAGATAATTCCTTCTCAACTTAGTGTGAAGGACTCTTACTTCATAGTCATCCAGAAAAGGGACCTGGAATTTGTCATAACTGTTCCACGAAAGAATCAACCCAGTGTACAGCCACAACTTGGATGGCATCATCAAAAAAAGTTTGGAAGCAAAGCACACAGATTTCCTTTGATTTATAGAAAATTGTAGTCTGTCTGCTTAGCTCTGTTCATTGTACCAAAAGATATGAAATCAGATGAGGTCAGAAAAGAGTATCTGAGATAATCCAGAAGATGGGGGAGGAGGGAAGAGTTGCCATATGAAGATACTATTCATTCAGAATTATGTTGCTGGTGTACTGTACCCATGTAAACAGCCTGTGTTACTCACTGAATGTTTTCACTTAGGAAAGAAAGACCTCCTGTTTACCAAAAAGCTATTCCAAGAATTTTTATTTGATGTACTTAGTTTTTAAAAATATTCTTGTGAAGATTTATATGCCAAGAATTAATATTTGCTAAGTGAAGACAGTTAATATCAAATTGAAAAAAAGTTGCTCTGTTAGAGTATTATTTTTAAATGGGCAGATAAAGCATTTTTTACTTCAAAAAATAAAGTGTTCTGTATTAAAGCATTACATCATGTATGAAACAGACATAGTCACATGTGTTCTTTGTGATTATAATATCATATTACAGATATGAAAATTAAAGTGGAAAATCCATGCCTACCTTTATCATCTTTACCAGTGATGATCACCTTGGTGTGTAACTTCTTTTTTGTAGTTACTTTTAGGAGGCACAATTATAATATAGATTGTCTACTATTTTCATTCAGTTTAGCATGTCATGTATTTTTATGTTACTTATATAATGTTCATAACTTTTCATTGTTGCACCCTTCAGTGAGTTACTAGATCACAGTATATTTTACCATTCTCCTTCTGTGGAGGAGACAATATAGAAGACAAGAAAGGATGTTTAAATTTTTCTTCATAAATAATTCTGGGATGAACATCTTGGTGCATAAGGTTATATTTCCATATTTTGGATTATTTTCTTAAGATACATTACAAGATACAGTATTATCTAGGTTAGAGCGGTTCAGTGTTTGTCTTTTCCTACTTTTGCCAGTATACTTCCCAGAAGTTGTACTGTTTTATGCTGTCTTCTCAGCATTGTAGAAGAGAGCTAGTTTTACTCCATTCCTATCAACATTAGGTATTATTTTCTCCCCTCAAAAAAGTATTTTAAATCTCACTATTTATTTATTTATTTATTTGAGAGAGAGAGAATGAGAGATAGAGAGCACGAGAGGGAAGAGGGTCAGAGGGAGAAGCAGACTCCCCGCTGAGCAGGGAGCCCGATGTGGGACTCGATCCCGGGACTCCAGGATCATGACCTGAGCCGAAGGCAGTCGCTTAACCAACTGAGCCACCCAGGCACCCTAAATCTCACTTTTTGATCATTGGCAAGGCTGAATATTTTTTTGAATGTACTTCCTTTTATATGTCCGTGTTCTTAAGTTTACTCTGTGGTTCTGTTTTGCGTTTAGATGTTCATTTGATGTTAAAAATAAGATCAATAATATTATAATCTATGAAAGTATTATGAAACTGCCTCTGGAAGTAACAAAAACTGAGACTTTCTAACCTTTTATTTTTGATGTGCTTTCTTATTTTATTCAGGCAACTCATTTAGGACACCCTAAAAGGGATACTTTGATCCTTTTACTCTTTTTTTTTCCCTATTTCCTTAATTTTTTGTTTTCCTAATCTTTAAGCTTGAAATTACAGTTTATTTTCTGATTTTAAAAGAAAGGAAATGAAGATTGAGAGGACTTATGATTGAATTTAAAATCACAAAGGATGTATGTCAAGTAAGGTGAACACGAATTTATTTACTGGTGTACCAAGTGAGGGGGGTACCCCTCAAAGGATGAGCAAGTTAAATTTGGGTCCCAAAGGGGCAGCCAACTGGTGAAACGTTTATAACTTCTGTAGGTAGCCTGGACTCAATTTCAGGAGTCATAGATGAGTTAGACAGAATAAGGAGGTACTTAATGAGATGTGAAAGATGCCTGTTACAGTATTGAGGCTAATGTGGAAGAGACCAGCTCTCATGCCCCGTACAAAGAAACCCCTAAGTTTGGCAGACTCCTGCATCAGATTCAGTAGGAACTTTTTGTGTCCTTTTTGCACATTTGGAATTACAATTTGTAAAACTGTTAGTCACCATGGGGCCTGTGTTCTTTGTCTTGTTTTGTTAAATCATTATATAGAAAGAAAAAGATGACAAGTGGAAAAGAGGAAGTGAACCAGCTCCAGAGAAAAAAATGGAACCTGTTGTTTTTGAGAAAGTTAAAATGGTAAGTGGGAAAGTTTTTGCACTAGGTGGATGGCCTCGGATGTGTTTATATGTGGAGGGGAGGGGAAGGAGGCTTTCTGGTGGGTGGGGTGGGGTCGGTAGCATATTGCACCATTTTACCTGGGGCCAAAGGGTTCCACATTTAGATTAGATTACCGGCTGCCATTTCTGATGCTTTCGCATTGCCTTGCTGTTGCCTGATCTGCTCTGTGACGCTTCTCTTTGGGGCCAGTTGGGGGTTTGGGAACTGCATCTGTCCCATCTGAGCAAGAGGCACGTTCCATGCCAGAATGCCGTGACTGTGTGATACCTCCTGAAGCAGATGCTACATGCATCCTCTCTCATTAGATGCTCTCTACCTCATTTTCCTTTTGCAGTTAAGAACAGTCCAGAAGTGGGGCCATACTGATCCGTTTTAATCCTTCTTGTATTCTTGCTTTGTCATCTTGAAGTAGACACCTTTCTTTTTTCACAGGACGTTGTGGCTGTAGTAGTGGATACTCTAATATAAGAGCTTGGAATCTTGGGAGAGAGGACTTTTTACTATTTGCTTAAGGAAGAGTCTTTGACTATCATTCTGAATCGTACTGTCTGCAGAACACAGTCATTAATGATACGGGCAGAGTGAATTAGGTAATCTTTAAACTGATCTCCCTTTTGGTATTAAAGTTTTTCTAATCACTGGGAGATTTGTTGGCTCTTGGCTCTTACACCACAAAACACCTATCTTTATTCTTGGCTTTTCCTGGGATCAAAACCTGCTATTTTTGTTGGCCCTCCTGCTCTGTGGTTGTCTTGGTTTCAGAAAGCCAAACAAGCACAGATGATATCTTTTTCACTTTAGGTTTGGTTTATGCACTTGTGCTTCCTGACGTGATTCTTTCGCCTGACACTTCCTGAGTTTTCTTTCTTTGGAACTCTGAGGAATACCACAAGAACACCTGTGGCTTTACAGTGATGAAGGGAAAAAAGCGTTCAAAAACACCTGCTTATTTCTTTCTTTAACATATTTTCACCTTAGCCACAGAAAAAAGAAGATCCACAGCTACCTCGGAAAAGCTCCCCGAAATCCTCAGCCCCTGTCATGGATTTGTTGGGCCTTGGTAAGAGTCAGACTTTTCCCACTCCCATAATCTTACACATTATGATGAATTCTCTGTCACCCTGGGAAGCTAGGTAGTGATGGGATTCTTCAGTTTGTGTTTTCATCGTTAAGATTGTTCTCTCATGTTTTTCCTGTTGTTTTACATCTGAGCAGTCATTCTAAGAAGTGTTTACACTTTTCAGAGCAACAGTATAGCGTAGTGGTTTGGAGTTAGAGTCCCATCTCTGCCACTTACTATCTTTGTGACCCTGGTTAGTTTACTTAACCTCTGAACATTGCTTTCCTAATCTGTGTCATAAGGATGATAACCATCTCTACTTCAGAAGTGTTGTTGGGAGGATTCAGTGAGATCGTTCCTCTGAAGCTCTTTGCCCCTTGCCTGGCACAAACTAAGCATTCAGTAAATGTTAGCAAGTTTCACTAAACCAGCACCCAGGAGCCATGTCCCCATCCCTCTCATTTTTCAGGCGCATCCTGTTTCTGAGATGGCCTATTAACCTTGTGGTTATTTTTCTCCAAACCTTTGAAACCCTGAACTAGTGGTTCTGCCCCTTTCAGAAATAGAACCTATTCTTTACCTTTCGCAGATATCATGGCTGTAATACTTTGGTTTCAGTGCATTTCTGCTGATTTAGGTTATTGGCTATTTAGGTTTATAATTTCTATACCTTCCATTTATCTCTGAAAAAAAGAGATGAAAGCTACACAGCTCTACCCCTCATATAGCCAGAAGGGAGCCAGCCAGCCCCTTTGCTAGGAGGCTGAGATAGCCTTCAGGTCTGGATTTCTGCTGCCCCATCCCAGATAGCTGGGCCGCAGGCTTCTCCAGCATGTTCCTGGGAGGGTAAGGTGAGGCCTTTTTTGAGATGCCCCATCCAAGCTAAATGGTTTCCGAAGCCTAGATTTCCAGGTCCCTGATGGAGCATATAGGTTTTCTCTGTCTGCTTTGTGTCTAGAATAGAAGGAAGGCATGGGCTTAATGAGCAGTGCTACAGTTGAGCTTTGCTCTCTCTTTCCAGATGCTCCTGTGTCCTGCTCCATGGCAAATAGTAAGACCAGCAATACCCTAGAGAAGGATTTAGACCTTTTGGCTTCTGTTCCATCCCCCTCTTCTTCAGTTTCCAGAAAGGTGAGTCATGTGGGCGCCTTAGAATTAAAGGACATTCTGAAAAGAATAATTTTGATAATATGGAACCAATTCATACTTCCTTGATGGAATTGGACTTTGGTTTTCTTAATTCTTGATTCTTCCCTTAACCCTGTCATCTCTGTTACAGCCTAGGATTACTGTCATTCCATTTTGTCTCCTGCCCCCCCCAAAAGTGGGTCCTTTGAGTGGGCTTCTGTTGAAGGTGTGTCACACTGTAAAGAATGGTACTTTAGGTCAGCTCCCCAGCATGAGGGTTACTGCCAGAGAATTTGGAGGTGTGAAAGACTTGAAACTGTTAATGGCTACCATTTGTGGAATACCTGCTTATAACCAGGCACAGCGCTAGGTGATTTAGTATATCCATTCGCATATTTCTTTTATAACTGAAAATATTTACCACAGCCCTGCAAAATGGGTATTTTATAGATGAGGAAACATTAATTCAGAAGAGTTATGACTAGCGTCTCGTTATGCAACTAGTAAATGGCTGCACTGGGGTCTAAACTCAGTTCTCTGTGGCTGCGTCATTTGTAGATTTTTGTTTGTTTTTCACCAAATCACATTGTTCAACTGTAGAATAAAGAATTGCACCAGAGCTTAACTATCAGGTGTTTTCAATATTTGTGTGGTAGAAATGTCAGGAAACTATTCACTTGCCCATGAATGTAGAAGCAGCAGAGAAATGAGGGCGGTCCTTACCGAGACCTCTGTGAGGACCGCTCCAATTCTCCCCTCTCCCCCTGCTCCTTTTGCCCCAAGGTTGTAGGTTCCATGCCAACTGCAGGGAGTGCCGGCTCCGTTCCTGAAAACCTGAACCTGTTTCCAGAGCCAGGGAGCAAATCAGAAGAAACAGGCAAGAAACAACTCTCTAAAGACTCCATCCTTTCACTGTATGGATCCCAGACACCTCAAATGCCTGCCCAAGGTAGGTTTCACGGGGGTGGTGGCATTACGCTAGACAGAGACATGAGGACTTATGTGCAGGAATTATTTGTTGTAATAGGGGGTAGTTGCTTTGGGGCCCCAGGACATTATACCCTAAACAGGCCTGAACATGACATTCTTTGTGAAGCTACAAAGTGTCAGGAGGTAGATATTAATGTAACTCAGAGCCATACTTTTGTGGGGTCTGGTGTCACACCTCTATGAAGTCTGACTCAAGGTCTGGACCTGGACCCTGAAAGGAAAGTGGCTAGGTCAGCAGTCCAGTGGTAAGCCATTGCAAGTCTTGTAGAGAATCTAACTGTTCTGCTATGTAAAAGAGCATTCTGAGTGGAGTAGAAATGCTACTGAGAAATTTTAGCCAGAAAGGAGTAGCCAGTGGATTTGGACTGACTTGGTACACTTTCCTCTTAAATAGTTCTCTGCTTGTTTTCTTGGCAGCAATGTTCATGGCTCCGGCTCAGATGGCGTATCCCACAGCCTACCCCAGCTTCCCTGGGGTCACACCTCCTAACAGCATAATGGGGAGCATGATGCCCCCGCCAGTAGGCATGGGAGCTCAGCCAGGAGCTTCTGGGATGGTTGCCCCCATGGCCATGCCTGCAGGCTATATGGGTGGCATGCAGGCTTCAATGATGGGTGTGCCAAATGGGATGATGACCACCCAGCAGGCTGGCTACATGGCAGGCATGGCAGCCATGCCGCAGACTATGTATGGGGTTCAGCCAGCTCAGCAGCTGCAGTGGAACCTTACTCAGGTAAGCTACACCATTTTCCTTGGGACAAGAGTTTTGAGCCTTCCTCAAGGCTGTCTCATGTCATCACTCCCTTATCCTTTGAACCCTTATAACTAACGTAAATGAGACAATGCAGAGACATTCTTAAGTTTGCCACCCTTCCCCACCCTTTTTTTTTCCTAGAAGGTCTACCTAATGTCAGACTTCCTGAGGATTTCTGGGTTACTGTAGAATGAGGGTAATTGCCTCAATCTAAATTTCTCCACACATTCCTCAAAACAAAAATTTAAAAAACCCTATATAGGTAAATAAGGAATGCAAATAAAACCACTCATAACCCATGACTGCCACATCTAGTAGACAGAATACTGCAGACTTCAAATTACATGGCAGTAAACACCCAAATCCGGCAGAGCCAGCATCGGAGAGACTATGTGGAAAGAGGAGAGGGAGCAGGGGGCTGGAGATGACAGAACATAGGTAAAATCACCCCCTGGAAAGAAGACCCACCCTGATTAGAGGCATGGTGAGAAAAGGTCTGAGACTTTGCAATTAGAACTCTAGTTATGTGGAGAATTGAAAATGAGGTGCTTGAAATATATGGGGTTAAATGTGGTAGCTCTGGAAAAGCATTGCTTCTAGGGTAATGGGGGTGACTTGGAATCTTTTTTTTTTTTAAGTTTTTTTTATTCATTTGAGACACAGAGATAGAGAGAGAGCAGGGGGAGAAGCAGAGGAAGTGGGAGAAGCAGGCCCCCCGCTAAGCAGGGAGCCCGATGCGGGGCTCGATCCCAGGACCCTGGGATCATGACCTGAGCCGAAGGCAGACACTTAACCATCTGAGCCACCCAGGCGCCCTGGGTGACTTGGAATCTTAAGCAGGGCCCGTGCCTAGCCAGCGTGGAGCCTGACTCGGCTTGATCTCACGACCTTCATGACCTGAGCCAGAACTGAAGGCTGGTTGCTTAACCGACTGAGCCACCCAGGCCTCCCCTATGGGGGTGACTTAGAAGGAAGAGGTGCTCTTTGGGGACCTGATAGTGAAGGGAAAGTAAGAAATGAGAAGTGGAAAAAGGAAACACAAAATGAGAAGATAAACCATCCTCTCCCCTCCTTCCAAATAATTTCACAATACCAACAGAAGAGGGTGCTCTTGAACTAAGAAATCTAGTAAGTCTCCCGGAACTCTCACACCTATCTATTATTCCTGATTCGGAAAAATAAGGCACTACAAAATAAATAGAAAGTGGCCGGTGACATTTATACAAACTGCTATGAGATGAAATAGAAAATGAAAATCAAAACGTATCAAGAAATGAAAATTCTCCCTCCCAAAACAGCCATGAACAGAAGAAAACTGTTACACAAGCCACCAACCTGAATGAAATGTCCTTTAACACTTGAAGACGAAACAGCTTGAATCAGAAATCTAAAAACTTAGAACCAAAATGGACAAAAAAACTGGAAGTTATGAAATGAAACTTTACTGAATTCAGGAAAGAAATTGAAGAAAGACTCAATTATCTTAGAAATAAAGTCTGAATTACAAGTTAGCCAAAGGAGAATAGGTTCAACTGAAAATATATTTGGCTTTGAAGAAAGGTATGACACAGGTCAGAGAATGGAAACTAAATATAGGAAGCAGGAAAATAAATCTAAGAGAAGGTAATGTAGAAATTAAGCAAAGAAGGCCTAACATAATTGGAGACTCCAAAGAAGAAAAACTAAATAGTGGAGCAGAATTAATATATTTAAATCTATAATACAAGAAAACATCCTATAAATAAAAGACTTCAATATAATGTTGAAGGATCCCACTGAGTATGGAAAAGCTGACCCAGAATGGTCAACTCTAACATACATCCCAGTAAACTTTTAGATTTTATGGAACAAGAAAAATTCTCAGGGCTCCAACCCTCTCCTTACCTCTCATCCCCCCAGATCTGCCATTTTTTAAAGAAAAAAGACCACTCAGCTTGACATTAGACTTCTAAATGCAAAAAAAAAAAAAAAAAAAAAGCAAAGGGGGGAGTATTTTTAAAATACTCACATACATGTGAGACAAGTATTTTACAGCCAGACAAGCTATCCTTCAAGGATTGAGGCTGTTTAAAAAAATCTTAAATATGCAAGAAATCAGAGAATATCATACTTATAAGTCTTTCCTGTGGAATGTACCAGAAGATAAGCTTCATCCATCTAAGAGATGAGTCGGGACATTTTGGCAAAAGGACTGATGGTGAATAAATGTTTAATTGAAAATCTAAGACTAAAACTAAGGTAATGACAAGGATAGAAAAACATATGTTTTACTCAGAACAAACAATGGTAAGAAGAGAAGATTAAAAAAAGAGGAGAAGATAAAAAGGAGGAGGTAGGATAAATTATTGCATAGGAAATAGGTGGAAGTTAAAGGGTGTAATAAGCTGACACGCCAAATGGTAGAAGCTTGAGTACGGAATAAAGGAAGCAAAAGACAGAAATTATTAGTATAAAGGTAACCACTAGAACAAAAAATGAAGCTTTATAAATACCAAAGGAATACTTTACAACAAAATGGAATGCATAGACTATGAAGTACAGCAAATATAACAAACACAGTAAAAATGTAACATGATAGAATTAAGACCAAACATCAGTCATATCAACAGGTAGCTCTTCTATGAAAAGAAAAAGATGTTTAAATTGGCTTACAAAGCAATGCCTAATCTTATACTAGTTACAAAAAAATCCACTGAAACAAAGTGATTTAAAGTCTGAACACAAAGATGGGCAAAGAGTTGGAGTGGCATGTGTGCGTGCCCACACGTATGCATGCACACGCGGTCTTTCTCAGGTTTGGATGACAATGTTCACCTGCTGTATAAAAACTATTTTCATGTTTCCCTTTCTATGTAGTCTGGAATAGTTTATGTAGGTCTTTGGAGATTGGGTAGAATTCCCACATGCAGTTATGCAGGCCTTTTGCTTTTTTATGTAGTAATTCTTTGATAGCATTCTCTCTTTGTTCTATGAAAGTCAGCTTTGGAAAACTCTGTTTACCTAGATTAGCTAAAAAATCTTTGGGAAAAAAAAAAGAAGAGATAATACCTAGATTAGCTAATTTATCAGGGGTTTCAAATGCATTTATCAAAGGTTAAGCCAAGCAGTCTGTCTCATGATTTTTTAGTTTCCTGTTTCAATGGTTATTTCTCCCTTGTCACATCTTATTTTGTATGTTTGTGGTTTCCTTCCCCCTTGCCCTTTCTATTAGGTTAACTAGTAGTCTATTTTGTTAATTATACATATACATATATAAAAAACCCACAGGATTTTGTTTTATTTATTCTACATTTTTTCTTTACTTGTTTTTGACCTTAATTTCTGGTTTATCTTTATTATATCCTTTTATATCTGCCTTTTGAGTTACTCTGATCTTCTTTTTCTAGCTTTCATAGTTGGGATTTGAATTTGCTATTTTCAGTCCTTCCTAATTTGTATAAGTAATGAAGTGCTATGAAACTGGTGAGAACATGTCAAAAGGACACATGAGCCAACTTCTGGAGGCTCCCACTGTCCAACTATGGGACAATTTGAACATCAAAAGGAATGACACTGATGGATTATAACACTAAAGGAAATGAATCCCATGAGTCCATAGTGATACATTTTTTGAAATGTGTGTGGGAAAGAGGGAGGGAAAGCCTTCTTTACAAAAGAATGGCAACTGGTAATTGTAGAAAGAATAGGATATTCACATATTCTCAAAGAAATACCCTTTAGATTACTTACTAATTACAGTAAAAAAAAAAAAAGACATGGTGGATACTACCCATGGTAGTGGGTGCTCAAATGTAAAATTACCAACAATGGGACAAATGAACATCACGTGCTTCCTGGTATCTTGTACTGAGGGGGACATGATATCACGTCATGTTTAACTTGATCCAATCATGAGAAAATGTGAGGTAAATCCAAATTGAAGGATTTTCTGCAAAATAACTGGCCTGGATTCCGAAAACAATGTCAGGAAAGAAAAAGTGGTGGGGGAACTGTTCTGTATTAAAGGGAGACTAAGGAATATGAAAATGAAATGTAACCTATATTAGAGTATTGTATTCATATTAAATTTCTTGTTTTGTGGGTCCAGGAAAGTATTCTTTCTTCTGAGATGCCTCCTGACTTACTAAAAGGTGAAATGTCAGGACATCTGCAGTTTTCAGTGCGCATCAAACATGTACACATACATATGTACGAAGGTCCCATACAAGATATATAGATCTCAGAGAAAAAATGGGGCAAGGTGTTGACAGTTGTGAATTTAAGGAAGGATATATGGGTTCCATTATATTGTTCTTTCAACTTTTCTATAAGCTTGAGGTTTTCTTTAAAAAAGTTGGTGGGCAGGATGCCTGGGTGGCTCAGTCGGTTGAGCGTCTGCCTTCGGCTAGGGTCATGATCCCAGGGTCCTGGGATCGAGCTCCGCATCGGGCTCCCTGCTCGGCGGGAAGCCTGCTTCTCCCTCTCCCACTCCCCCTGCTTGTGTTCCCTCTCTTGCTGTGTCTCTCTCTGTCAAATAAATAAATAAAATCTTTAAAAAAAAAAGTTGGTGGGAGAAAAACAGCCCTTCTCCTCAAGAAAAAGAACTTACACAGAAATGTCCCAGGCTTGGGAGATTTAAGGCATTTTTCTTGATAAATAGTTTTCCTCTCTTCACTGCCAGAGGCCAGTCTTTCAGTCTCATTCATAAGGAGTCCCCAGCCCCACTCAGACCTTATTCCACTGGTTCTTTTCTCCCAGCAACTTCCCCTCTCACACACCGAAGACCCATTGGTCTTTTTTCTCTTTTTCTTTCTTTTTGCCTTCCTTTGTTCATTCCAAACAGTCCAGTTTCTTTTTCCTTTTCTCTCTGCTTGAGCGTGCACAACCACTTTCAGTGGCACTGACAGTAATAACTCTGCTGGAGATAAGACAGGAGCGCTGGGGGCTCGTCTGCATGCTCTTGGGGCTAGCAAGTTAACAATAGGCCCCTTCTTTTTAGGATGAGAGACTAGAAAGGAAAAAGAATAACGTCTCATGCTGCTTTGATGTTGACTAGCTCCAGGACTCCTTTCCCTCCCTGAGCATTAGTCTCTGTCAACACCTCCCTTCTGCGAAGTCCTTCATTTACGTGGTCTGGAGCCCACAAAAGGATCTATTAAGGTTCAGGGCAGATCTGTACCATAACAGTTTCCCTTTGTCCTAATCAGCCCCTCCCCGCAGATGGAAAGACTCCTCCCCTGCCTTTTTGCAGTAACTGGCTGCATACCCACAGCCTGGTCTAAAAGTCTCCTCTCTCCCTTTCAGATGACCCAGCAGATGGCTGGGATGAACTTCTGTGGAGCCCATGGTGTGCTGAGCTATGGACAGTCGATGAGCGGCGGAAATGGACAGGCAGCAAATCAGACTCTCAGCCCTCAGATGTGGAAGTAAAAACAAAAACACCTGTATGGCTACCACTCTCATCAACCCTCTCTCTCCCAGTTTTCCTCTTTCCCCAACTCCCCCATCCCATCCCCCTTTCCTACCTCTCTGTTTGGTTTAGAAATTGCTCAATCTGTCGTTTGGGGTTTGGCATTCTGCCCAGCCCAGCCACTTCTCGGACATGCAGACCTCTCTGTTGCTCTATGTTGTACGTGTCCCCTAGCCATCCCGACCTCCTCTGCAGCCTCAGCCTGTCCTCTCCTGGCACCAGCACCTTAGGAATTGTTGGCAGAAGGCACTTAAACTGTGGGAGAAAGGTGCACACCTTTGAGTACCTTTCCCCTGAGGTTAAAACCTCTCAGAAAGGTCTGGAGTTGTTGTCTTTTAGGCAAAGTGGGGAGGGTTCAGAGGTACTTCTGTATGCGTTGCTAAGCTATTTCTACATGTTTAAATTTTTGGTTGAAGAAGGAGACATTGTGCTCCCATAATTTATGGGAATGAAGAAAGTACTGAAATCAAATTAAATACTCCTTGAGTCTTAGATCAGGTTGGCCCTAGCCCTGGGCTGAGGCAAACCCCCTCCTGTGAGGATGAGCAAAAATATTACTCTACTTTGCCCTGAAATGCTTTCTGGACCTGAGGCTTCAGGACTCATGGCTTCAGTTAGCCTTCATTAGCACCAAAGACTTTATGAAGGTCCTGCACAAGATCACACACCCTGCCCCGCCTCCATCCTACCTGCAGTGGGATCTGGCTCTATGGCTGGAGGACCAGCCCCTCCAGTGGGAATGCACAGCTTAATGTGTGTGTGCGTGTGTGTGTGTGTGTGTGTGGTGTGTTTCACCTCCCACTCTTTCCCCATCTGCTCTGGGTGTTTTTGTTTTTGTTTTAGGTTTACACAGAGAGGAGTTAATTTATCAACAGCCTAAAACTGTTGCCACTTTTTCATATAGTTAAAAAAAAAATTGCAATCTCATGCATAGCTCCCTTCCCACCCCCTCATCTGCCAATCACTCTTTCATGCCTGTGTATCCCAGGCTGCTCTGTTTCCCCACCTTCTCCAGGTGTGTGAGGCAGAGAGCCTGGACAGTTTTCCTGTCAGTCATTGTTCACCCTACCTGAATATTAAAACAAGAAAACTTTGCTTAAAAGATTTTACCTGTGGGAACCACAATTCCTGGTTGCCTTTCTCCTGTGTATGTGTAAATTCCTTAATAAATATTGCAGGGAAGGACCCTTTGCTTGGCTGTTACTGTGTATCACTCATGAAGGAGGGTGAGTTGCATCTTGGTTTTCTGCTTTCCAGGAGCAGTTCCCCTACTTCCTGTGTTTTAAAAAATTTTATACTGGGGATGCCCAAGGACCGGGACCAGGCTCAGGCAGTCAGAGGGGGGGACCCCTGTCCTTTGTCCAGTGGTGTCTAGAGTTGCGAGCTGAGGGAAGTGTGGATATCTGCTCCTGCTAGAGCCACAGAACATCGAAACTGGAAGTCCTTTTCTCCCCCACCAGATAGAGAAGCTGAGACCCGCCTCCCTTCCTCCCTCCCTCCCTTCTTTCCTTTGAGTACATCTTTTAAATACTTCCAGAGGTAAATGAGAGGATAGCGCAGTGGCGAAGAAAGTAAGCTCTGGATCAGGCTGCCAGTATCCATGTTCCTTTCCGGGCAAGCTACTGAACCCTTAGGTCTCAGTGTAAAATGGAGCTAATGGTCATATTTAAGGTCAAATGAAGCAATTCCTGTGGTACGTTCTGCACAGTATTGGATCCTTAGCACTCAAATGCCAACAAGTATTATGTGCCAGACCTATGTTGGGCATTAATTCATTCAACAAATATTTAGTAAGTGTTTTTACAATGTGCCAAATACTGTCATAGGCTCTGGAATAAAGCAATGAATTAATACTTACCAATTTCAAGGGATGGTATGGTGGGAGAGACAGACAATAAACAAGCAAACTATTTAATTTCAGATATGAGTTAAGGGGAGAGAGTGGGTGTGGGACCGCTAAACTGGAGTAGTCAGAAAGTTACATTTGAACTGAGACCTGAAGAAGCAGCCACTCATGTGGAGATCTGGAAAAAGAATAGAGCAAGTGTAAATGTCTGTGTTGGAAATTGTTTGGCTGGGGCTCTCAGTCTGAGAGTCATCAGGGTATGGGTGGTATGTAAAGCCATGAGATCAGATGAAGTACCTAAGGAGGAGGCATAGCGAGAAGAGGACTGAGCCTTAGGGGCCCATCAGCTTTTAGAATTTGGGAACAACAGATCAGGAAAAATGAATCTGACATTGTTCCTGCTCTTAAGAAGCTCACCGTCTCACAGGGCAACAGACTTAGAATTACTTAGATGGTGGATTATGGGAGCTAAGGGGCTCCTAGCCCAGTCAGGGGAAACTCTCTAAGGATAAGGGCGTTGAGCTGAGTCCTAAAGGAGAGGTAGGAGTTACCCGGCAGGTTGGATGGGAGTGGGGAGAAGAGTATTCCAGACAGATAGTACCCTGGGAACAAAGACAAGAGCACCTGCAGGAACACAGCTCATTTGGGGAAGCACAAGCAGTGCAATGTCTGTAAGGTCTGATGTGAGTTGGTATGGGGAGAGAGGAGACTGAGGTGCGGCCAAGCCAGACCGTGGGTGCTTCCTATATACCCTAAGAGGGAGTCTGGCCTTAGTGTTATGAATGGTAGAGTGACACTCAGAGTTGAGTTTTAGGCAGCTCACCCTTGCATTGTGGAGAACAATGTGTTTGAGGGAACAAGACCAGACCTAGGAGAGCAGACGGATGGCAAAAACTGAACGAGGGTCGTGGTAGGTGGGGGTAGGGGAGAATGGAGTGGCTCAAAGCAGCAGCTCATAAGCCGCTTATGAGGCATGTGAGATGCTAAAAGGTGTTCCACAAAAACGCTGAAATAAGTTTGGGAAAGACTGTATGTTCTTTCATCTCTTGTGCATCTAGAATATATTATCCACATAGTAATGATATGAAAAATAATCTAAAAAATTAATAGACTTTATTGAAGGCAGTTTTAGGTTGAAATTGAAGGCAGCAAAATTGAGTGGAAAGTATGGAGTTCCCATATGCCCCCTGTGCCCCATTCCCACAACTTCCTTCACTATTGGCATCCCATGCCACAATGGTACAAATCATCTGTGCTCTGCCTCTTCATCCCTCCCTCTTCTCTAGCCCCTGGCACCCACTGAGATACACACACACACACACACACACGGTTTTGTTTTTGTTTTACTGTCTCCATAGTTTTGCCTTTTTCAGAATGTCATACAGTTGGAGTCATGGAACATGTAGCCTTTTCAGATTGACTTCTTTCACTTAGAAATATGCATTTAAGATTCTTCCATGTCTCTTCATGGCTTGAGAGCTCATTTCTTTGTAGCACTGAATAGTATTTCATTGTCTGGATATACCGTCGTTTATCAATTACTGACAGACATCTTGGTTGCTTCCAAGTTTTGACAATTATAAAGTTGCTGTAAACATCCAAGTGCAGGTTTTTATGTGGACATAACTTTCCCAGTCATTTGGGTAAATAGTATGGAGTATGATCACTGAATCATATATTAAGAGTATGATATCTTTTGTAAGAAACTGCCAAACTCTTCCAAAGTAGCTGAACTATGTTGCATTCCCATCAGCAATGAATGAGAGTTCCCATTGCTCTGCATCCTCGTCAGCATTTGGCATTGTCAGTATTTTTTATTTTGGCCATTCTAATAAGTGCATAGTGGTGTGTCAGTGTTTTAACTTGCAATCCCCTAGTGACCTGATGTTGAACATATTTTCAGATGCTTACTTAGCATCTATATACCTTCCTTAGTGAAGTGTCTGTTCAGGTCTTTGCTTATTTTAAAAATCAGGTTGTTTTCTTAGTGTTGAGGTTTAAGAGTTCTGTATTTTGGGTAACAGTCCTTTTTCAGAGGTGTTTGTTTTTGTTTTGGTTTGGTTTGGTGTGGTTTGGTTTGTTTTTGTTTTTTTGCATATAGTTTCTCCCAGGTTGTGACTTGTCTTCTCATTCTCATTAGTAAAGACCCTTTTTTCAAGGCTTTCTAGCATTTACCAAGACTTATTTTTCCATGAAATCCATTTTTTTTCTGGAATACCTAATAACTATAGAATACTATTTGGGAAAAACAACCAGAAAAAAATATTTTAGGAAGTAGAACGGAGATGAGATGTGGGATGGAAGGAGAGGAAGGAATCAAATCTCCCATGTTTCTAGCTTGTGTGAGAGAGAATTTACAGGAGGAGAAGCTGGCTCTTCCCTTTCAGAGGGGAGATATAGAAAATTAGAAATTTGGTTTTAAGCATGTTGAATTTGCAATGCCTGTGATATATTCAGGTCTGGTTGACCAGCTAGAAATGGATTTGAATCTGAGGTTTGTTCAAGGAAGAAGCTAAGATGGAGAAATGAACTTGAGAGTCAGCCCCATGGAGGCTGGTAATTGATGCCATGGGAGTGGAGGGGATCATATAGGATGGATTTTTAAATTAAGAGTAGTGGGCTGGGCACAGTATCTTGGGGGAAATACTCATTTCTAATCAGGGTTAAGGAGGAAAGGCCCAAGAAGGAGAGGAGGTGGTGTGGGAATGAGGAGGAGGAGTCAGAGAAGTAAGGAAAGCAAAGCAAAACAAAAAACTCCCAAGAAAGTGCAATGTCAAGAAACCTCAAGAAGGAGGGATGATCACAAATATCAGATTAGCAGGAAAATCCATTGAGATACGGATTGATAAAAGGACCATTGGATTCAACATTTGGAAACTTCTGCAGAAGCAGTTTTAGTGGAATGGTGGGACCAGAAGCCAGAGAATGGTGGGTTAAAGAGTGAATTGTAGGAGTTGAAAAAGTAGAGAAACAGGCTCCCTTCAGTTAAATATACACGGCAGGTTTTAAGGGTTACTCTTAAGAATAGGAATAGAGTGTGTAAATCACAAACCAAAGAAGAGGGAACCTTGGAATAAGAAATAAGAAAATGCAAGCTTCAGGCAAAGTAAGAGTAAAAAAGAAGCATAGAGGGGTGCCTGAGTGGCTCAGTCAGTTAAGCATCCGACCCTTGGTTTCAAATCAGGTCCCGATCTCAGAGTCATGAGATTGAGCCCCAGGTTGGCTCTGTGCTCAGCATGGAGTCTGCTTGAGATTCTTTCCCTCTCCTTCCCACCCCCCTTCCCCTCTCCCCACTCTCTCAAATAAATAAATAAAATCTTTTTTAAAAAGCATAGAAAAGTGGAACAAATAAAAATAAAAATACAGTAAATGGAGTATTTAAGGTATTGAGGTTGTCAGATTGGATAATTAAAGTCCATTTTCTGGTATCCTAGACCTTTCTTCTAAGACCATTTTCCTTCAACTGAAGTATATCCTTTGAAGTTCCTTTAGTGAAGGTCTCTCTGAGTCTTGCCTGAAGTATAAGGACAGGAAAATGTTTAAAATAAAAAAATGGAAAAAGAAAGAGCAGGCAAACAATCAAAAGTAAGAAGGAATCAATATGTTGACAAAATAGAATTTAAGAAAGCATTATTAGAAACAGGATTTGTATGTAATAATTAAAGGTTCAATTCACAAGGAAAATATAATTTTAAACCAGTATGCATTTTTAAGACCTCAAAATAAAGCAGAAGTTTATAGAACTTCAAGGAGAAAGAGCCAATCTACCATCAGTGCATAAAACAAATCTCCACCAGGCTTTTTTTGTAGGAACTGACAGTCTGATTCTAAAATTTATATGGAAATGCAAAGGACCTAAAATAGAATGATGATTTTGGAAAAAGAACAAACATTTGGAGAGATTACACTACCAGATTTTAAGATTTGTTATGAAACTAGAGTAAGACAGTGTGGAACTGGTACAAAATAGACACAGACCAAGAGAATAGAATACAGAACCCAGAAACAGCCTGATACACATTGATTTATGGAATTGGCAATGCAGAGCAGTGAAAGAAAAGTCATCCAAATAAAGGAGGATGGAACATTAGATATACAGATAGAAAGAAAGTGAAAGTTGACCCTCTACCTCAGACCATAGCGAAAATTAGTTCTAGATGGATTGCACATCTGAATGTGAAATTAAAATGGTAAAGCTCCTAAAAGGTAATAGAGAATATCTTATTCATGGCAGAAGGAAAAACACTGAAACAGGAGTTAAAAAGCACTAATCATGAAGAGATTTATAAAGTTGGCTAGATTAAAAATAAGAACTGAGAATATATTTGAAACACATGATAAAGGGCTTGTATCCAGAATATATGAAGAACTCCTGCAAAATAAGAAAGAGAGTTTTTACTAGGTAAAAACTAGGCAATGGAGGCCTGACTGGCCACTTCAGGGGGAGACCCAAATGACTAACAAATATATGAAGAAATGCCCAATCTCATTAGTAATTAGGGAAATACAAATAAAACCACAGTGAGACGTTACTAAACACCTACCAGAATGGCTAAAATGGAAAAAGATAATCCAAGTGTTGACAAGAATGTGGAGCAATGAGAACTCTCCTACACAACTGGTAGGAGTATAAACGGATACAAGTGCCCAAATGTCCATCAACAGAAAAGTAAATAAACTGTGATACAGTCATACAACAATACTAAACTGCAATGGAAACGATCAAACTACAGTTCTATACAACCACTACAGTTCTATACAACCACATAAAGGAATCTCACAAACTTAACATTGAACACATTTTTCACTATATCATTTGAAAGTATGCTGTAGGCATACTGATGCTTCATCCCTAAATATTTGAGCATGCCCCTCCTAAGAATGATAGTCTATACACCATTTTCATACCATTGTAAATAATTTCATATCACCTAAAATTCAGTCCATTTTCAATTTTTGCCACTTATCCCAAGAATGTCTTTTGTTGCTCTAAAAAAAAGAAAAGATCTAATCTAGGTTTATGCATTGCATTTGATTACTGTGTCTATTTGATTTCTTTTAGTTTGGAACAGTGCCATCTTTTTTTCCCATACCATCAACTTTTTGAAGGGCTCAAGCCAATTGGTAGAAAGTTCTACATTTTTGATCTACCTGGAAACTGAAAATTAGGTCTAGAGGTCCAATTAGATTCAGGTTAAATATGTTGGCAGGAATATCTCATAATTTATTTTGGGTACATCATATCACACCAGGCAGCAAATACAGAGGAGGCTATATAAGCCTCTTATACAGTCACGGGCAAAAAGAAAATGCATTCATGAAAATAGGAGGGTGTTCAATCAAGAAGAGAAAGATATAATTTACAATATGGTGGTATTTATTAATATGGATGCACCTAACACAGATTTTAGATTTAATGTCATGGATCTAGCATCTAGGCATGCTTTATAGACAAAACTAAACGTAACACTGACCAATCCAAGAAGCTGAGATGATGGAATTCCTTTGTCTAATGTGGAGAAAAGAATCCAAGACTCGGGGAATTCTGGAATGAATTACCAAAATGTCACACCTTTTTCCAACCTATCCCTAGAAGAACCCTGAAGATATTCCCTTTACCAAAGGCTTGAGGCATCTTTTGTTATAGAAGTACTAGAATCATTAAAACATGACTTAGTAGGTGTTCCCTGTAGGTCAAGAATGCTAGTGACATGTACTTCCTATTTTCAGTGAAGTTGGGATATTCCAAAATAGAAGGCTTTAACAGTGACCTGCCTGCAATTTATGATAATCAGATTGGATACCAAGATCTTTGGAGGTGATTAATTGAGGATAGAGTCCCAGATAAATGGCCGCTCACTAAAGTCTTATTTGACTGTATAGCAAAAATTTCTCCAGCCTTAGAGACAGATGTCACCAAGATAGAAATGCAGCCCTGCATTCTGTTGTTAGACCTGCACTAGTTCACAGATCTAGAGCTGACTGAATAATGCGGAGACCAGGTATCCTTGAGAGGGGAGCTTAGTAAGAGCCCTATATAAGTGCATACTCCCGGCTTTCCCCAAAGGGACCCATTGCCATTTTATCTGGGTAACTACACTGGGGCAACTATGCAAACACTTGGGCAACATTTGGATACTAGCTGTTAGATATCACTAATTCCTGAGTACCCAAAATGTCGCTGTCCACAAGTTAGGGTGGGAGCATTTGGGGATCAGGTAATGGAGTTTTGACCCAATTCAGCCTCATCATAGGCCTAGTGGAATCTTAAGCCCCTAAGTTCTTGCATGTCTAGTCAGAAAAGCTGTCTTTAGCAACTGATGGAATTCCCACATTGGTTTGTTGACCTGTGAAGTAAGAACTGTTAAGAAATGAATGGAGAGAGGGGCACCTGAGTGGCTTAGTCGTTAAGCGTCTGCCTTCGGCTCAAGTCATGATCCCAGGGTCCTGGGATCAAGCCCCACATTGGGCTCCCTGCTCAGTGGGAAGTCTGCTTCTTCCTCTCCCACTCCCCCTGCTTGTGTTCCCTCTTTCGCTGTGTCTCTGTCAAAATAAATAAATAAAATCTTAAAAAAAAAAAAAAGGAATGGAGAGAGGTTGGAAAAAAGATGACGGAGGAGTAGGGGACTGTATTCCAACCAGTCCCCAGAACTGAGCTGGATATCTACCAGCTGAACACCCACAAAATCAGATGTAAAAAGATAGATCTGGATCTCTACAAACAGAATATCGCGAGTGGTTGGTTTTGAGGTATGAAGCAGGGTGCCGTGATTCTGTGGGCAGATATCGGAGGATAAATGGCAGCAGGAGGGAGCCTGGCCAAGGGGATCCTGCACTGCCGGTGAGTGATAGCCTCCCATGCTGGGGATGGGGCACAGACCCACAGACCGGTAGTGGCAGGGAAAGGACTTTAGGGCAGCCCCCGGGACAGAAACCCAGAGTGGTGAGGTCACGCATGCGAACTGAGGGCAGGTGGTGGTTTTAGAAGCACAAAGGGCAGAGACAGTGCCCCGACCTGGAGGCGAGGACTGGGAGCTCTGCGTAGGGGGTGCACAACCCAGGACCCTGCAATTTATAGCAGCATGGACAGAAATGGAGACAGTGTGGCCTGGAGAGTTCACTGAAGAACAGTATGCGATCTCTCTGCTCTGAGTCAGAGGGTTGTAAACGGTCTCTTCTGCTCTGACTCTCAGAAGAGACGCAGAAAGCTGCCAGGGAAAGCCACTGGAGAACAAAAGCCCCCCAAAAACCGGTTTCCACTGAGCCCATCCCCCGCCACAGGGGGCAGGGCAACTCTGCCCAAACAGGGTTGCCTGAGTAACAGCGCGGCAGTCCCCTCCCCCAGAAGACAGGCCGGGAAAACAAGAGGCCAGCAACCCTAAGGTCCCTAGAAAATAGGTGCATCTTGCTTGGGTTGTGACAATAATTTGGACTCTATACATTCCCTCAACCACACATCAACAGAATGACTAGGAGGAGGAACCCCTAAAATAGGAAAGACTCAGAGATTATGACTTATGCCACAGATTTACAAATGGATGCAGATATAACCAAGATGTTGGAGATGAAATTCAGGCTAGCAATTGTGAAGACAATAGCTAGAATGGAGAAATTGATCAATGGCAACATAGAGTCTCTATGAGCAGAAATGAAAGCTGAATTGGCAGAACTTAAAAATGCTATCAATGAGATCTAATCTAATCTAGATAATCTAACAGCTAGGGTAAATGAGGCAGACGAATGAATTAGTGACCTGGAAGACAATTTAATAGATAAAAAGGGAAAAGAGGAGGCCAGGGAAAAACAACTCAGAATCCATGAAAATAGAATCAAAGAAATAAGTGACACTATGAAACGTTCCAGTGTCAGAATTATTGGAATCCCAGAGTGGGTGGAGAGAGAGAGAGGACTAGAAGATATATTTGAGCAAATTGTAGCTGAGAACTTCCCTAATCTGGGGAATGAAACAAACATTCGTGTCCTAGAGGCAGAGAGGACCCCTCCCAAGATCAAGGAAAACGGGCCAACACCCCGGCATGTGATAGTAAAACTCACAAATCTTAGAACCAAGAAAACCATCTTAAGGGCAGTTAGGGGGAAGAGATTCCTTACCTACAGAGGGAGGAACATCAGAATAATGTCAGACCTATCCACAGAGACCTGGCAAGCCAGAAAGGCCTGGCAAGACATATTCAGGATACTAAACGAGAAGAACATGCAGCCAAGAATACTTTGTCCGGCAAGGCTGTCAATTTAGAATGGATGGAGAGATGCAGAGCTTCCAAGACCGGCAGAAGCTGAAAGAATATGTGACCACTAAGCCAACCCTGCAAGAAATATTAAGGGGGGGTTCTATAAAAGGAGAAAGACCCCAAGAGTGATATACAACAGAAGTTTACAGGGACAGTCTATAAAAACAAGGTCTTCATAGGCAACATGATGACAATAAATTCATATCTTTCAATAATCACTCTCAACGTGAACGGCCTAAATGCTTCCATAAGACGGCACAGGATTGCAGACTGGATAAAAAGACAGGACCCATCCATATGCTGTCTATAAGAGACTCATTTTGAACCTAAAGATACATCCAGACTGAAAGTGAAGGGATGGAGCTCCATCTTCCATGCCAACGGACCTCAAAAGAAAGCTGGGGTAGCAATTCTTATATCAGACAAATTAGATTTTAAGCTAAAGACTGTAGTTAGAGACACATGGAAGGACACTATATCATTCTTAAAGGGTCTATCCAACAAGAAGATCTATCAATTGTAAATATCTACACCCACATCATGGGAGCAGCCATCTACATAAGCCAACTGTCAACCAAAATAAAGAGTCATACCGATAACAATACGTTAATTGTAGAAGACCTCAATACTCCACTCTCAGCAATAGACAGATCATCTAAGCAGAAAATCAACAAAGAAACAAGAGCTTTGAATGACACACTGGACCACATGGACCTCATAGACATATACAGAACATTCCACCCCAAAACAACAGAATACTCATTCTTCTCGAGCACACATGGAAATTTCTTTGGAATAGACCACATACTGGATCACAAATCAGGTCTCAACTGATACCAAAAGACTGAAATTATTCCCTGCATATTCTCAGACCATAATGCTTTAAAACTGGAACTCAATCAAAGAAAAAATCTGGAAGAAATTCAAACACTTGGAAGCTAAAGACCACTCTGCTCAAGAATGTTTGGGTCAACAGGAAATCAAAGAAGAACTTAAACAATTCATGGAAACCAATGAGAATGAAAACACATAGGTCCAAAACCTATGGGATACTGCAAAGGTGGTCCTAAGGGGGAAATACATAGCCATCCAAGCCTCACTCAAAAAAAAGAAGCCTGCTTCTCCCTGTCCCACACCCCCTTCTTGTGTTCCCTCTCTCGCTGTCTCTCTCTGTCAAATAAATAAATAAAATCTTTAAAAAAATAGAAAAATCCCGAATTCACCAACTAACTCTACACCTTAAAGAACTAGAGAAAAAGCAACAAACGATGCCTAAGCCACACATTAGAAGAGAAATAATTAAGATTAGAGCAGAGATCAATGAATTAGAAACCAGAAGCACAGTAGATCAGATCAACGAAACCAGAAGCTGGTTCTTTGAAAGAATTAATAAGATCGATAAACCACTGGCCAGACTTATCCAAAAGAAAAGAGAAAGGACCCAAATTAATAAAATTATGAATGAAAGGGGAGAGATCACAACTAACACCAAGGAAATAGAAACAATTATTAGAAATTATTATCAACAACTATATGCCAATAAACTGAACAATCTGGATGAAATGGAGGCCTTCCTGGAAACCTATAAACTGACTGAAACAGGAAGAAATTGACAACCTGAATTGGCCAATAACCAGTAACAAGATTGGAGCAGTGATCAAAAACCTCCCCAAAAACAAGAGTCCAGGGCCTGATGGATTCCCTGGGGAATTCTGCCAAGCATTCAAAGAAGAAATAATACTTACTCTCCTGAAGCTGTTTCAAAAAATAGAAACAGAAGGAAAGATTCCAGACTCATTCTATGAGGCCAGCATTACCTTAATCCCCAAACCAGGCAAAGACCCCATCAAAAAGGAGAATTTCAGACTGATATCCCTGATGAATATGGACTCCAAAATCCTCAACAAAATCCTAGCTAATAGGATCCAACAATACATTAAAAGGATCATCCACCACGACCAAGTGGGATTTATCCCCAGGATGCAAGAGTGGTTCAACATTTGCAAATCAAGCAATGTGATAGAACACATTAATAAGAGGAGAGAGAAGAACGATATGGTTCTCTCAGTTGATGCAGAAAAAGCATTTGACAAAATACAACATCCTTTCCTGATTAAAACTTCAGAGTATAGGGATAGAGGGAACATTCCTCAAGTTCATAAAATCCATCTATGAAAAACCCACAGCGAATATCATCCTCAATGGGGAAAAGCTGAGAGCATTTCCCTTAAGATCGGAACACATCAGGATGCCCACTCTCACCACTATTGTTCAACATAGTACTAGAAGTCCTAGCAACAGCAATCAGACAACAAAAAGAAATAAAAGGTATTCAAATTGACAAAGAAGAAGTCAAACTCTCTCACTTCGCACAGATGACATGATACTTTATGTGGAAAATCCAAAAGACTCCACCTCCAAATAACTAGAACTCATACAGCAATTCAGTAATGTGGCAGGATACAAAATCAATGCACAGAAATCAGTTGCTTTTTTTTTTAAGATTTTATTTATTTGAGAGAGAGAGTGAGAGAGAGAGCCCAAGAGGGGGTAGAGTCAGAGGGAGAAGCAGACTCCCTGCTGAGCAGGGAGCCTGATGTGGGACTCGATCCCAGGACTCCAGGATCATGACCTGAGCCGAAGGCAGTCACTTAACCAACTGAGCCACCCAGGCACCCATCAGTTGCTTTCTTATACACTAACAATGCAACTGTAGAAAGAGAAATTAGAGAAACAATTCCATTTACAATAGCACCAAAAATCGTAAGATACCTCGGAATAAACCTAACCAAAGAGGTAAAGGATCTATACTCTAGGAACTACAGAACACTCCTGAAAGAAATTGAAGAAGACACAAAAAGATGGAAAAACATTCCATGCTCATGGATCGGAAGAATAAACATTGTTAAAATGTCTATGCTACCCAGAGCAATCTATACCTTAAACGCCATCCCGATCAAAATTCCAATGACATTTTCAACGTGCTGGAACAAACAATCCTAAAATTTGTATGGAATCAGAAAAGACCCCAAATCGCCAAGGAAACGTTGAAAAAGAAAAACAAAGTTGGGGGCATCACTTTGCCCGATTTCAAGCTATATTACAAAGCAGTGATCACCAAGACAGCATGGTACTGGCACAAAAACAGACATATAGACCAACGGAACAGAATAGAGAGCCCAGATATGGACCCTCAACTCTATGGTCAAATAATCTTTGACAAAGCAGGAAAAAATATGCAATGGAAAAAAGACAGTCTTCAATAAATGGTGCTGGGAAAATTGGACAGCCATATGCAGAAGAATAAGACTCGACCATTCTCTAACACCATACACAAAGATAAACTCAAAATGGATGAAAGACCTCAATGTGAGACAGGAATCCATCAAAATCCTGGAGGAGAACATAGGCAATAACCTCTTTGACATCAGCCACAGCAACTTCTTTCAAGACACATCTCCAAAAGCTAGTGAAACAAAAGCAAAAATGAACTTTTGGGACTTCATCCAGACAAAAAGCTTCTGCACAGCAAAGGAAACAGTAAAGAAAACAAAGAGGCAATCCACAGAATGGGAGAAGATATTTGCAAATGACACTACAGATAAAGGGCTGGTATCCAAGATCTATAAAGAACTTCTCAATCTCAACACCCAAAAAAACAAATAATCAAGTCAAAAAATGGGCAGAAGACATGAACAGACACTTCTCTGAAGAAGACATACAAATGGCTAACAGACACATGAAAAAATGTTCATCATCTTTAGCCATCAGGGAAATTCAAATCAAAACCACATTGAGATACCACCTTACACCAGTTAGAATGGCAAAAATGGACAGGGCAAGAAACAACAAATGTTGGAGAGGTTGTGGAGAAAGGGGAACCCTCTTACACTGTTGGTGGGAATGCAAGTTGGTACAGCCACTTTGGAAAACAGTGTGGAGGTGCCTCAAAAAATTAAAAATAGAGCTACCGTATGACCCAGCAATTGCACCCCTGGGTATTTACCCCAAAGACACGGATGTAGTGAAAAGAAGGGCCATATGCACCCCAATGTTCATAGCAGCAATGTCTGCAATAGCCAAACTGTGGAAAGAGCCGAGATGCCCTTCAACAGATGAATGGATAAAGAAGATGTGGTCCATATATACAATGGAGTATTGCTCAGCCATCAGAAAGGATGAATACCCAACTTTTCCATCAACGTGGATGGGACTGGAGGAGATTATGCTAAGTGAAATAAGTCAAGCAGAGAAAGTCAATTATCATATGGTTTCACTTATTTGTGGAACATAAGGGATAGCATGGAGGACATTAGGAGAAGGAAGGGAAAAATGAAGCGGGGGAATCGGGGGGAGAGATGAACCATGAGAGACTGTGGACTCTGAGAAACAAACTGAGGGTTTTAGTGGGGAGGGGGGTGGGGGGATGGGTTAGCCCCGTGATGGGTATTAAGGAGGGCACGTACTGCATGGAGCACTGGGTATTATACGAAAACAATGAATCGTGGATCACTACATCAAAAACTAATGATGTATTGTATGGTGATTAATATAAGATAATAAAATAAAATTTAAAAAAAAGAAATGAATGGAGAAGAGGAAGCTCCTTAGAGCTCTTCTCTGCCAAACTAATGAATCAGTAACAGTACTACATCTCTGGGGGAATTGTAGAGATCAGTGCTACCAGAGAGACATAACAGATGCAGCAGTACTGATTCCCATCACATGTCCATTTAACTTGTCAGTCTAGCTGGTGCAGCAGATGGATGTGTTTGGGAGAATGACAGTAGATTATCGTTAACTTAATCATACTAAGAGCTCCAAACTCCAAACCACAATCCATAAACCTGTTGCAGCTGCTATTCCGGAAGTCATTTCCTTATTGAATCAAATCAGGATAGTGCATGACACCTGATAGACAACTATTACCATGATAATTTGGGAGGGGGCATCTATCCCTATTGTATATTTTTGAAAAAATATCAGAAGCAGTTTGGTGCCACCTGATAGAACAGCAGTATAAGTTTACCATCCCATCTGGAGAATATGCCAGCTCTTAGATCTATGCCAAATTTAGTCTATAGAGGCTTTGACTGCATCACTATGGTAGATTATATTTTCCAGAGATGGCTCCCCAATGCATATCCCATCACACATGTTCATCTTATAAGGTGACATTGGCATTCTTCCATTGAAAGGTGAGGTCATTGGGGTGCCTGGGTGGCTCAGTTGGTTAAGGGACTACCTTCGGCTCAGGTCACGATCCTGGAGTCCCGGGATCGAGTCCCACATCGGGCTTCCTGCTCAGCAGGGAGTCTGCTTCTCCCTCTGACCCTCTTCGCTCTCGTGCTTTCTATCTCTCATTCTCTCTCTCTCTCAAATAAATGAATAAAATCTTTAAAAAAAAAAAAAGAAGAAAGAAAGGTGAGGTCATTTTCTCTCCTCTTGAATGAGTAGACCTTTATAACTGCCTTGACCAATAGAATGCAGCAGATATGACCCAGTGTGACCTCCGAGGCTAGGTTATGAAAGGGAAATATGGCTTACCATTCCCCGTCCACCTCGGGATTCTTACCCTTCAAACTCAGCCACCATATTTGGTAATGAATAAACCTTCAGATGATTCCAACTTTTTGCCTTTGTTTTTCAGTTAGGCTCCCAATGTCATAGAGCAAAGGCAAACTGTCTGAACTGTGCTCTGTCTAAATTCTTGATTCATGGAAACTATGGAAGGTTGTAAGTGATTCTTGCTGTTTTAAGCAGGAAGTAATAGACAATCTGTACCATAATCCAATCTATAGGGAATCCAGCCACATCAATGAATTATTTTAGGCATGTTGGGATAATTCCTTTAAAGTCCTGAACTCTCTACCCTCTGTATTAAAAGAGAAGTGCAGTGCTTGGTGAGTCTCTTTGGATTTGTTAAGCACATATATTGTAGATGGGTGTGTTGGCCCAGCCAATTATTGGACTGACCTGAAAAGCAGCCTACTTCAAGTAGAGCCCAGAATAAGAGAGGTTTCTTCTAGTTTAGGCTACAGGCAGCTCTGCCCTCAGCCCTTATGATCCCCTTACATCAGTAGCAGATCAGGATATTTTATGGAGACTCTTACAGCCCCAATTAAAGAACCACCAAGGAAGCAACTATGGTTTTTGAAGCTATGCCCTCTTTGGCAAGTAACTATTTCCCCACCTGGCCCTCGTGGGGATTGAATCCCAGATCATGAGATCTAGGTGCCATGAGACCAGAGCTGCCCATCATGAACTGGGTGGTGGTCTGCCTGGGCCATATCCTTGGGGAACCCCCAATGTCAATATACTTAGATCTTTTTCTCATAGGCCGATTGGAATCACTGGAGACTTTTTTTTTTTTCTAATTTGTTGCCCAGGGAATATAGACCTGGGTGGAAACATTCTGGAAAGAAGGTTGGGAGTCTCAAGTTCAATGTGTACATTTTCATTTATCCTTGCCCCATTTCCTCTTTCATTGCCTCAAATGTGCCTGGTGTCCTTCAGTTCAGAGACCCTTCTGTTTTATCCTCTCCTGAGACTACTCTTTCAGGTTCCTGCAGAGAAGTAAAAGGATAGTCACTTGACTAGATAGTGTAGGGGTGCTGGAAATCCAACTGCTTCTGTAATAGATTTGCAATCAATATTCTTTTTTTAGCATCACTTTCACTCCCCATGTTCAGAGGTTACCCCAGGCAATCCATTGCTTTGCTTTTTGGGATTCCACAATGTTAAATTGGATTGCTTCTTGGCCTTCTCCACCACTTGCCTTGGATCCAGCCTTTTCAGAACTCATAAGTCTGTCATCATTCATCCATCCATTTTCTAGTTTCTGAAATTTATTGTTGTTTTTCTCTTCTTCATTCAGTTTGTCCCTGTGAGCTTATGGCTTTGGTTTCAAATCCCTTTCTCTGTGTTATGATGAGATCTTGTGAGGGAGTGTAGCCAAATACATGCATTGCATCTGTTCCCGTTATTTAGACATAAGACCACAAGACAAAGACTGGGAAAGCAGAAAGGCCAGGGGATGAGACCTTTTTTTGTGAAGGTATCTTGTTTTCCCAGGGGAGGGAATTGCAGACTTAGAGCCTCAAAGCAAAGGGTACCTGTGGGATGGGTGTTGTGACCACAGTCCTTGAGAAGTCCCATGTTGTCGAGTACTTTTTCTTTAAGACAGTTCAAGTTAATTACAAATTGGAGTTCTGAATTTCCCTGACTCTTCCATAAAAAGTGTCACATAACTATAGTGTCTGGTTTATTCACTTTGTGGGGGCTTAAGGAAAGCAAGATGAAGATGGCTTTGTTTTGTTCCATTGTTTCCAAGGATGGAGAAAGGGCATTAGCTGTGAGGACCCACCTGTAGTGAAACCAGTAGCTGCAAACATAACTCTGGAGATTGGGGCACCTGGGTGGCTCAGTCATTAAGCGTCTGCCTTCGGCTCAGGTCATGATCCCAGGGTCCTGGGATCGAGCCCCACATGGGGCTCCCAGCTCGACAGGAAGCTTGCTTCTCCCTCTCCCACTCCCCCTGCTTGTGTTCCCCCTCTTGCTGTCTCTCTCTCTCTGTCAAATAAATAAATAAGATCTTAAAAAAAAAACCAACTCTGGAGATTGTTCCAGAGAATATCAGAGAAGAGAGAATAACTTCTGTTTGCTCTCATGTGTTAGTGAAGGTTGTTCCCTGAAAAGAAAGAAGGACTTCATCAAAATTCTGGATCATTTAAGTGGAGTGGTAAGATGACTTATAAGCTGAATGAGTTCACTGGAAGCAGAAGCTCAGAGCCAGGGGTGACTGTGGTTTTGAAACACAATTTTAATTGTTACATATTTATCTTTTTAACTGTTGAATTAAAGTGTACCTTACATATAGGAAAGTATACAAATTATAAATGTATAGCTTGATGAATTGTCTATGTATCCATTTTTAACGTGTACTAGAAGAATTAGAACTGGTACTGAAAATTGCAATTTCAAGGTTATTGCTTGGGATGAAGGTAATGCAGCCTGGTAAGGCATGATAACTCACCTTACAAGGACTGTGTAACTGACAGGATCATTGTTCACGCTTTCCATGACTGATCTGGGTTCTCTCTGAAGCCGACTCAGACAAGAATGGAGTGCAAGTAGTGTATTTGGGAAACACAGGAAATACCAGTCAGGAAGTGGGGGAAATAAGACAGGCAAAGGAAGACAGCCAGTAAAGCCCATACTGTTCAGCTAGTTACCACTGTGGGAGAAAAGAGCTTAGTCTCGTGGAAACTCTGGGAAACTGCAAAATACAAACCTCAGAATTATGCCACCTAGTGGTGAGCAGACTGGGCCAACGTCAAGAGTCACTGGCTGAGGGCTGGTGGTTGGGGTGGTGGGAGGGTAGTCAGTATTAATCCCTGGACATTGGAGGCAGCCCAGTATCAGGCATAGAGGCGCAGACCCTGGCAGCTGCCATCCACTGGAGCACACTGGAAAGTCTGAAGGATATGCACAGGACACAGACAGCATTAGCTACTGTAAATACATTTTCCATCCAAAATGCTTGGAAGCATGGATCGTATAGATGATTCTGAGTGCTAGCCTGGATTTCTTCTTCATTCTCTTCAGCATTCTTCTGCTGAAAGTTGACAATCGTTTGTTACAGAAAATGTGTAGAAGGCTATATCATTGTAAATTGGAATTGGGCCTGACTCCTTATTGATAACATTAATTTCCTTTTGACCCAATCATAAATCAGTGGTAAAAAAAAAAAAAGGTATTTCTAAGAGATACGAATGAAAACTGTAATGAAAATATGAACAGTTGTGGTGTCTTGAATAAAATATACTGTTTATGCACAAAGAGAACCTGGGGATGAACATGGTATGACAAGTACCTACTGAAGCTGTTACGATAGTCATATGAGAGTGGGTCACTGAATTCTCCCTTTTTCTCAGTTCCATGAAGAGATGGGCAATGATTTCAAAACAGCTTCTGTTTCATTCAGAAGCTCATTGGGTTTTCCCACAGAAGAACCCCCATTTGTCTCTTCAAGATGATAAAATGACTTTGTCTTTCTGGAACACATATACGTTGTGAGAGCACATGCCTAAGAGGCACTGGCTCAAGATATATTTATCACTCTGTGATAATGTGTGAGGGAAACCTAACTCAAAATCGGAATTAGGAAGCCATGAAGGGAGGACTCTCACTTAAGCATCACTAGTCACAGTTTGCATAATCCAACAGGAAGAAGGGAGATGTCCTTGTGGCTGGGCAACACTCAGCAGGCAGCAGGTGCCTGGCAATAGCCCATGAGAAGCCACCATGACTTCCACCTCCTGCAAGCCAGTGAGAAGCTACCACCCCCTGAACTCTCATTTTCTTTCAAAGAACTTTGGTTCAAGACAGCCCCTCCCAACTTCCTTCTTTCCTCTTTAAAAGGATGCTCTCCTCCTTTGTTCTTCAGACCTGCCTGTGGTGCGCCACCGTTTGCTTATCCTGAATTGCAATTTCTCTGCTATTCTGAATAAACTCGATTTTGCCTGCTGAATTACTTATTTTTCTCTTTCAAAATGTTGACAAAGTGAACAAACTAAATTCAGTCCCGCAAGGCAAGGTTTAAACCTGTTTTTCAACTGAGGGATCGAGTGCATTAAATTCAATATTGTGTAACTGGAGTTGGAGGGCATGCCTCTTTCAAATGGTGAGTTGGGACCTTTTCTTTGGATGATATGGTTATTAACTCATCTGAACTACTCCCTGCGTCCATATTTTGAAGATTATGAAAAGATATTTGAAAGACTTGATAAAATGTCTTCATAAGGGTTTTCTGAATCTAATGGTGGAGATGACTA
This sequence comes from Callorhinus ursinus, assembly GCF_003265705.2. Lineage (NCBI taxonomy): Eukaryota > Metazoa > Chordata > Mammalia > Carnivora > Otariidae > Callorhinus > Callorhinus ursinus. Next base: position 5,602,144 of record NW_027397080.1, on the reverse strand, counting down.
GATGAGGAGCCCTTTCCCCAACATCTTTGTAGACATAAGCAAATAACTGGACATATTTTGAAGAATGTATTCTAGATATTGAATTAGATGTACTATTGACATAAGTTTATTAAACAAAAATTTCTGATAATTTTGGTGAGTTTCTAGCTCCATCAGAGAATACAGTTAAGTATCTCGCCCTCATACACTATGCATGGATTTCCAGGGCTGGCTTATATCAAAACGGAAAAACAGAAACTTCTTATTAATATAGAAGCCCATTTCTTTCTTTCTTTCTTTTTTTCTTTCTTTCTTTCTTTCTTTCTTTCTTTCTTTCTTTCTTTCTTTCTTTCTTCCTTCCTTCCTTCCTTCCTTCCTTCCTTCCTTCCTTCCTTCCTTCCTTCCTTCCTTCTTCCTTTCTTTCTTTCTTTCTTTCTTTTTCTTTCTTTTTTTCAAGTGACATCAACCTAAACCTCTCTCCCCTTTTAAGTTGATAAACAATCCTATTCTTGCATTGAGAAATTTATTTTCAGATATGTACTTTAAAAATTGACTGGATTTAGGGGATGCCTGGGTGACTCAGTTGGTTAAGCATCTGCCTTTGGCTCAGGTCATGATCCCGGGGTCCTGGGATCGAGTCCTGCATCAGGCTCCCTGACCAGCCGGGAGCCTGCTTCTCCCTCTGCCTGCAGCTCCCCTTGCTTGTTTGTGCTCTCTCTCTGACAAATAAAATCTTAAAAAAAAAATCTTTTTTTTTAAAGTTGGCTGGATTTAGTAATTGTTTTATTTAAAAGTTTAATTTCCTCTAGGTGGCTCAGTCGTTGGGCATCTGCCTTCGGCTCAGGCCATGATTCTGTGGTCTTGGGATTGAACCCCACATCTGGCTCCCTGCTCAGTGGGGAGTCTGCTTCTCCCTCTCTCTCTGCCCCTGCCCCCTGTTCATGCTCTCTCTCTCTCAAGTAAACAAATACAATCTTAAAGCAAAAATATTTAAAAGTTTAATTTCTTGGATTTAATATTTTTATCATATTTTATGGCATTGCTACTTTCCTATAGTAAAGGAAATTTACTATAATTTACTGTAAATTTACTTTACAGTAGACAAATTGTTATCTTGCTGAATACATTTGTTGAAATAAAAAAGGGATTTGAGAGCTTCAGGAGGATACAGCTAACATCATTTGGCATAAATCTGCAGTTCAAGCTCAGTGTTATAATAGCCTTCTTTTAGATCATGTTATATTCTTTTTGTTCCATTTGTATGTGTTAACAATCTAGTATATATTTTTCTATATACTCTATATTCGGATAACCCTCACTATTGTGTATGCATATGTATATGTGCATATATACACACACAACTACATATTTATGGGATAATTATTAGGCTTAATCATATGAAATTGCCTTTTTGTATGTTAGAACTGATTACATGCCAGGAAGCTCATATGGCTTTATCTAATACTTTCTCACTCAAAAATATCTCATGGAGGGGTGCCTGGGTGGCTCAGTCGGTAAAGTGGCCAACTCTTGATTTTGGCTTATGTCATGATCTCAGGGTCCTGGAATTGAGCCCTGAAGGGGGCTCCATACTCAGCACAGAGTCTGCTTGAGATCCTCTCTCTACCTCTTCCTCTGTGCCCCCACCTTGTTCATACATGCACGCGTGCTCGCTCTCAAATGAATAAATCTTTTAAAAAAAATCCCACAAATCCTGCCAAGTGATGTATAGCTATAATTCTTTTACAGGGCCTTGGTGTGTGGGTGTATCATGATTTATTCAGCAGTTTCTGTACTCTTGGGAAATGGTTCTGCAGTAACCATACTCCTACTGTTGTCCTTTGTCACAGTGCTTTTGTTTCCAAGGGATAGATACTGGGGAGCGGGAATGCTTTGTCAAAAGAATATATATTTTTTATTTTAAGAGGTATTGCCAGATTGATTTCCAAAAGGCTGGTGCATACTTTTAAAAAATTATTTATTTGAGAGAGAGAGAGAGAGAATGCATGAGCAGGGGAAGGGGCAGAGGGAAAGGAAGAGGGAGAAGGAAAGAATCTTCAAGCAGACTCCTATGTGGGGCTTGACCCCAGGACCCTGAGATCATGACCTGAGCCAAAATCAAGAGTCTGACGCTTAACCGACTGAGCCAGTCAGGCGCCCTGGTGCACACTTCTATTAGCAATGTATGGGAATGTTCTCTCTCTACAGTCCCATTTGCGATAGCTGTTATACTTCTTATTTTTGACCAATTTGGGTATAAAGTGGTATCTCATAATGACTTTTAATTTCCATGTTTGGCTATTTTTCATATGCTTGCTATTTGGATTTCTCTTCTGTGATTTATCTAATTATATCCTTGGCCCATTGTCCTATGGGGTTATTTTTTCTCCCTCTGCTCCCACCTCTTTTATGTGGCTGAAGCTAATCTGAAATCAGTAGTTGAGATATTGTTGTCATTGACTGTGATTACCCAGGCATCAGCTATGTGCACTGTTGGTACTAGATGTGTTGAGTTTAATTACTATTTTAACTGTCCTAATAGTTACAGAGTGACTTGGCATTACAATGAAAAAACTGTCATGTTCATAAAGGCACAGAAACCCAGCAGCATGATATGTGATAAAAATCGATGTGTAAAAGTAATCTAAAGAGCTCTTTCATTAAGTGTAACATAAAATTCTAAGCTAAAGAAAGCATTGTGCATTAATTTAACTGCAGGATTTTTCTGTATTAGTGGTACATACATAATGGTGTATTTTAACATAAATGGTATTTTAGAGTCAATCAAATACATGTTGTGTCTGCCATCTGCATTACAAATATATTTTGTGTCATATTGACTTTGTTTCAGGCATCTTTTGCTTACAAAGCTTTTTAATTTTTATATAGTCAAGTATGTTAATTAGGTTCCCAGACTTGGTTAAAAGCATATCTCCCACTGTTAGATTATATATCTACTCTCTTGGATTTTCTTGCAAGATTTTTTTTTCTTGTGAGATTTTTGTTCTGTTTTTACATGTAAGCATTTAATGCAACTGGCATTATTTCTTAATATGGGTTAAGGTAGAGATCCAGTTTTATTTTCTTTCAGATGCTAAATACTAAAATTCTATAAGCTTCATTTATTAAACTACCATATTTGTCATTTACTAAAATCTTATATAAACCAGAACCTATTTTTGGATTCCCTAGTCTGTTACATTGGTTTTCTTTGTCATTTCTCATCAGTATCATAATTACATGGCTGTAACAACTTTTCAGTATGTTGTAATATCTGGAAGGTAATTCCTCCATCACTGTTCTTTTCCTTTTCTCTTTCCAAAAAAGAGAATTTTTGTCTCTTCATGGACCTTATTCTTGCATATGAATCTTAAGATCTTTTTATCTAATTCAGAAATCAAAGTGAAACTCTATTGGAATCCTAGTAGGAATTGCAGTGAAGTTTTATATTACTTGACAGTTATGATATCAAATGTCCCTCAAGTGTAATATACTTTTTTACATTTATTCAAATATTGTTTTATGACTTTTAATAATGTTTGTTTTCACTGCTTTCATCTACATTTCATTCTAGATGCTCATTACTTTCTTTAAAAAAGAAGATTTTATTTATTTATTTGAGAGAGAGAGAGAACATGAGCAGGAGGGAGGAGCAGAAGGGGAGGGACAAGCAGACTTTATCTGAGCATGGAGCCCAACGCGGGGCTCTATCCCAGGACCCTGAGAACATGACCTGAGCTGAAATCAAGAGTCAGTTGCTTAACCAACAGAACCATCCGGGTACCCCTAGATGCTCATTTCTAGAGCGAGAAAGATATTTGTTTTGTGTGTATTTCTTATGAGGCAAGTCCCTCACATGAAAATCTCCTATTTATTTTAGTAGTTTTTATTCAAGACTTCGGTTTTTCTAGATGGTCTACCGTGTATCATATTATCAGCAAAAGGATATTTATAGCTCTAACTGTTCTTTTCCAATATTTTTGCTAGCTTCCTTATATTATTGTATTTGATAATCCTCTAAGACAATGTTAAAAATAATGTGCTTGCAAATTTCTGATTTTAATCAAAATGGTTTTAGTGTTGCATCATTTTAGAATACTATTTGCTATGGTCTTTTGTAAATAGTCTTTTATATTCAAGTAGTTTCCTTCTATTCTTATTTTACCTTGAGTTTTCAGTATATTAATTAGAACAATAGTTGACAAAGAGTAAGTGCTCTATAACTACTTGCTAAACAAATAAAGGTATATTAGGGGACACCTGGGTGGCTCAGTGGGTTAAGCATCTGCCTTCGGCTCAGGTCATGATCCCAGTGCCCTGGGATCAAGTCCCGCATCATGCTCCTTGCTCAGCAGGGAGCCTGCTTCTCCCTCTGCCTGCAGCTCCCCCTGCTTGTACCCTTGCTCACTCTCGCTCACTCTCTCTCGCCCACACTCTCTCTCTCTAACAAATAAATAAAATATTAAAAAAAACAAAGGTATATTAGTAATGACTGCTAAAGATTATTAATGCCTTTTTCATTGACTATTGACATGATCATATGGTTTTGCTCTTGACTTTGCTTGGTCATATATACTATGTCTTTAATGCATTGTTGATTCTATTTGCTAATATTTTATTTAGAATATTTGAATAGTCATAAATTTATTTATTCTTTTTTGTACTTAAAAATCATGTTTTAGCATTAAAGTTTCTTGTATCATTAAATGATTCAAGGAACATACATATATTTTCTCAGTCTGGAACACTTCTCCTTTGTTGAGAACTGTTCCCTACTCATGGGGGTGAGTGCCCAGAAACCAGGTCTACTGGGACACTGCCTGCCCATCTGGTCACAGCTCACTGATTAAATGATATTGCCAAGATCTAGAATTTTGAATTGAACATCAGACACTTGTAGTTGCTAAAACTGAACCATATTAAGGGTGGTGGTGTAGAGTGTAGAGGGCATCCTTTGGGCACCAACCAGATACACTGGTCTCTAACCTTCCACAGACTGGGCTAATCACTTCTTCCTTGGATTTCCAAAGACATTCCAGAATCCTTCCAATTATTATCACCATCACCACCACCACCACAACGATCATCCTTTTAACTTATAAAGCAATTCTGGTGAACTTGTTACTTGCAAATAAAAGAGGCTTACTCACAAAACTTTGTGTAGAGTCACCTTTCTTTGAATATTTCAATAGCTTTGCTTTTGTTTTAAAGCAAAGCTTAACTTTCCCGAAATCACATGATATGTAACATATATAGTAGAAACCCCATTTGATTTGTTCCTGTTATAGACAGTGTTTGGTGTCCCAGCCAAATTCAAATTCATGTTGAAACCCCAAAGTGACTATATTTGGAGATAGGGCCTTTGTGGAAGTATTTAAGGTTAAATGAGGTCATAAGGATAGGATTAGTGTCTTTATTAGAAGAAATACCAAAGAACTCCTTCTCTCTTCCCATACACACACAAAAAGAGGTCATGTGAGCACACAGTGAAAAGGCACCCACCTACAAAGCAAGAGAAGAGGCCTCAGATTGCAACCTATGTAGCCAGCACCTTGACTTTGGACTTCCCAACCTCCAAAACCGTGAAAGAACAAATTTCTGCTGTTTAGGAACGCCTGGGTGGCTCAGTCGGTTAAGCGTCTGCTTTTGGCTCAGGTCATGATCCCAGGGTTCTAGGATAGAGTCCTGCATCGGGCTCCTTGCTCAGTGGGGAGCCTGTTTCTCCCTCTGCCTGCTGCCCCCCCTGTTTGTGCTCTCTCTCTCTGACAAATAAATGAATATAATCTTTTGAAAATTTTTCTGCTGTTTAAGTCATCCGTCTATAGTATTTTGTTGTAGCAGCCCAAGCAGACTGATACAATTCCCCCAAATGGCTAATGACCTAATGCCTTTTACTGAACAATCCATCATTACCCCACCAATTTGAAATGTCACTTTTTTTTAAGATATTTTTCATTTATTAGAGAGAGAGTGTGTGTGAGAGAGAGCACAAGCAGGGGGAGAGGCAGAGGGAGAGGGAAAAGCAGACTCCCCACTAAGCAGGGAGCCTGGCACAGGGCTCATCCCAGGATCCTGGGATCATGACCTGAGCTGAAGGCAGACGCTTTACCAACTGAGCCACTCAGGAGTACCTGAAATGTCACTTTTATAATATATTAAATTTAAATAAATTATCAAGTCTGTTTTTGGGCTTCCAAAATCATTTCACTAATTTATGAGTGTATTTTGGCACTAGTTTTATCTTGATTATTGTCCCTCTATAATATAATATCTTATATCATCTTGGTAGGGCAAGTCTGACTTTATTATTGTTGCACAATTTTATTGGCCATTCTAGAATACCTACCATTCCAAGTTAACTTTAGAATCATTTAACTGAGTAAAAAGAAAAGTTGAGATTTAGTGGAGGAGCATTAAAGTGGAGGAAAAGTGACATATGTAGAATGCTCTATTTCAATCCATGAATATGGTGCTTGTCACTATTCTATTTAAATCAGTAACTTTTGTAGTTTTATTTATAATGTCTCACATAATTCTTGTTTATTCTTAGCTATATTTCCAACATTTTATTATGAAAATATTCAAACATACAGAAAAGTTGAAGTAATTTTACAGTGTGCATCCATGTATCACTACCTACCCCAACATTTTTACTCTATTTCATGCAGTGTTTTTGTTAGGCAGTGAATGGGAGCATAGACTGCCTGGATTCACCACCTGCAAACTGTTTATTGCAGGGCAAGTTACTTAATTTTTCCAAACCTGTTTTCTTATCTGCAAACTGGGAATTGCCTCAGAGGGTATTACAAGGATTAAACAGGTTAAAATATGTAATGCACTGAGAACAAAGCCTCATGCTCTGTGAATACTGTATGCCAAGTGCATTAATCTCCTTGGGCTGTTATAACTAAATATCATAGACTGGGTGGCTTAAACAACAGAAATTTATTTTCTCACATTTGTGAGGCTAGAAGTTCCAGATCAAGGTCTGGCAGGGTCAGTTTAGCATGAGAACTCTTCCTGGCATGTAGATGGCACCTTCTTGCTAAATCCTCACATGATCTTTCCTCATTGCCTGCACCTTCAGAGAGTGAGTGAGCCCTCTGGTGTCTCTTCTTACAAGACACTAATCCTATAGGACCAGGGCCCCACCCTTATGGCTTTATTTAATCATAATTACTTCCTCACTCCAAATACAGCTACAATAGGGGGTTAGAGCTTCAACATATGAAATTGCAGAGGTGGGTGGGGAGACACAAAGATTCAGTCCACAACAGCTAGCAAGTACATAGTTTCATTCTATTTTCTGAAGTTTGTGTAAGCTATTGATGTAGAAGTGTATTTAGAATGTTGTACTCCGGGATGCCTGGGTGGCTCAGTTGGTTGGGCGTCTGCCTTCTGCTCAGGTCATGATCCCAGGATCCTGGGATAGAGCCCTACATCGGGCTCCTTGCTCAGCGGGAAGCCGGCTTCTCCCTATCCCACTTCCCTTGCTTGTGTTCCCTCTCTCGCTGTGTCTGTCAAATAAATAAAATCTTTAAAAAAAAAAAAAAGATGTACTCCTATTCTGTTGAGACAAAACCCACCAAGAAAAGTGCATTACAGTATAATCATTTTTGTAGAGAATACATAAAAATGCATGAAGAAAACATGGGGTGTGTGTGTGGGCGGGTGGTTGTGTAGGTAAGTCTGCACTAAATGTTAGCGATGCTTATCTCTGCTTGATGAGATTCTAGGTAATAATTACCTTGCTTTTGTGTATTTTCTGGCATTTCAGAAATAAGAAAAGCAATTAACATAAGAATTTATTGAATGCTAGCGCAAAAACGACCTGATCATGGTAGTCTTTTAATAAAACACAGGATTCCATTCCATTTTCAGTCTTTTCTACGTACATATGAAGTAAAAGTGCTATGGATTCGTTTAAAGCAATGTTGTTTGGACAAAAAGGTGGTAGAGAAGTTTCCCTTTTGTCAAGGGTGTCCAATCTCCCCATGGAAACATTCGCTTGCCTCTTGCCGGCAGAAAGGAGACGGCTCTATTCAGTAGATTGGGTGGGGACAAGAGCACCGGATCTGTCTCCTTCCGCAGGAGTGGGGCTGCATCCCCAGTGGTTGGGATCCGGAGCGGCAGCGACCCCGGAGTGACGGAGTGACGGAGTGACAGGGCCTCCCGACGAGCATGCCTGGAAGCGCCGCGAGCCGGAGGCTGCCCCGGAGGACGCTGGGAACCACGCGCGGAGGCCGCTGACGCGCAGGCGCACCGGCCACAGCTGCGCTACGTGGGAGCATCTCGGCGCTGCGCGGGGGGCTGCCGGCTGCCGGCTGCCGGGCGAGGGGGCGAGGGCGAGCGTGGCGAGCCGGCCAGCGGGGTGAGCGGGGGCTGCGCCGGGTCTGGGGCGGGAGCGACGGGAAGCGCCGGCTCCGCCCCGCCTGCGGTCCCCCGAGGCGCGTGGTGCGCCCGGCGGCCCAGGGTCGCGCTCAAAGACCGCGAGGTCCAGGCCTGGAGAAAGGTTTATTCTCTCCGTTGCTGAAGGAGGAGACGGGATTGCAGGGGTTCCGTGATTTGCCACGGCCAAGCGAAGCGAAGGAGCTGGGATTCAAGCCCAGTGCCTTTGGGATTTCAAATTTCAAGACTAGTTTAAACAGAGTACTACCTACACCAAAGAACTGAGCTTTATTCATCTCTTTGTGCTTCATGACACCAGTACCGTGGTTTGGGCTGTGTATATCCACCGTCTCCATGTACCTTTTGTAAAAAATAATCACTATTGGTGTAAGTTCTAGAATTTTGACTGTGCGACTGAGCTTTCTAGATCCTTTTGCTAACTAATGTTTTCTGTCCAGTTTCACCAGGCGGCTGTAGAGGTGGCTGCTTAGAAACCTGGACCCTCCAGCTGTTTGCTAAGGAGACAGAGCTCAGGACGAGATGTTCCTTGCGAGCCTAGACATTTAAAAGGTCCAGACTCTGGATTTTGGTACTGTATGTTCCCAGGTGCGCGAGAGTGGAGGACTCCAGCACAACTGGGAAGCCCGAGTTTCCAGCAGTTTGCTTATCAAAAGTGGCCAAGCCAAATAGGACCTTCTGCTTTGTGGGCTGAGACAGAGAGCCCCATAAAGGAGTGCTGAAGTCATCATGCTACAGCAGCTCCTAATCACCCTGCCCATGGAGGCCAGCACCTGGGTGAAGTTGCGCCATCCAAAGAAGGCCAAGGAGGGGGCGCCCCTGTGGGAGGATGTGACTAAGATGTTTGAAGGAGAAGGTGAGAATAGGCTGGTTGGCGGGAAGGAGGAAAAGCAGCGTCTTCTAGTGTGAGAAGGAAGGTAGACAGCTGAGCGGAAGCATCCCTTGGGGAGGCAATTGGGTAAAAGGTCTCTGGAGTTCTTGATTATGGCTCCTGGCCTGGAGTTTTCCTGAATAGTACTGTAGGTTCAACCTGAACCCAATATCTAAGTGTCATGACTGTATATGTTATTTCTTTTCATTTTCCCCATGTGGGGCAATGAAGACTTGCCTAATTTTCTTTATTTTACAGTGAGGAAATTTGAATCAAATGAGAGACCTGTCCAGGCACTTGTTGGCTAGGTCAGAAGTAGAAGGCAGCAGGGAAAGCACCAGGTGAGCCTGGAGTATCTTGTGCTAGAAAGCAAGGAAGAGTCCAAAGACTGATGGACATGTACCAGCAAGATGGCAAGTTTGGAGAAACTTAGGGCTGTTAAGTATACAGATTGATTGTAACACCTTGAATAAATAAAATTCCATAAGTTCATGATGACACTTAAAATAGAGAAAGGAGGAAGACTCATTAACCAACAGTGGTGGTGATTCATATGCTGATTTCTCACTTTGGAAATAAATTATTATGGGAACGAAGAATGCATTTACCTTGCGTTTTAGATCATTTGCAATTGCTGAGGGAAAGCTTTTTACAGAAAATATCTGCCAATAAAAAGAGTAGAAGGAATGATAAGCTATTTTACTATAAATGAAATAATTGAAAAGCTAATGGGGCAGGGTATTCACAGGGTGCCTAAGTATTGCCCCCATAAATTACTTGCTAAATTCTAAGGAAAGAACATTCTTTTCCAATGGCGATATCTGGTGGTCACTGTCTTTTTTTTTTTTTTTAAGATTTTATTTATTTACTTAAGAGGGAGAGGAAGAAGCAGACTCCTCACTGAGCAGGAGTGAGTAGTGGGGCTTGATCCCAGGACCCTGGGATCATGACCTGAGCCAAAGGCAAATTCTTAACCATCTGAGCCACCCAGGTGCCCTTGGTGGTCACTCTCTTAACCAAATGTGTCAATGATGGGATAACCTCATATTTTGTGTCTTCTGGGTAGTGTAATAAAAAGCACATTAGTATCACTCATGAAGAATTCCTGCCAAAATATTTAACCTGGTCTTAAATTGAGCTTAAAGGCTGAACTTCTGGTTTAAAGAAAATACAGGGGATTGACAAGGTAAACCTTAAGGTAAGGACAACAATTTATTTGCCTTAATTCCTAGTTCATATTTTTAATACCTAAATTCAGCCAGTATTGGAATTCTAGCAACCTGGCAGGGTGTTATGCTTAACACTTTAGCAGATAGAAAAAAAAAAATGAACCAGATAGTTTCTACCCATATATTCATACTAATATTCAATTGAGGAAGATAATTATATAAATAAATATAACAGGAGGCAGTCTGAGATCGATATCTAAGCCGAGATAAAAACAAGCTTTGGAAGAGTACAGGGAAGAGGAGGCTTTCTTCTCATTAAGAGTGTTTGAGAAAACTTCACCTGAACCGGTCCAGAAGGATATCTCAGTTTTTCGCCAAGTAGGAGGTATGTTCAAAGAAGGGTGACTGGGGCTATGTGGGTGGGTGAGTCCAGTGGATGAAGAAGGGTAGAGAAACAACGATGGACTGGTCATGGAGGATCTTGAAATCCATGGGAAAGCATTTGGATTTTTCTTTCTTCTCAGTGGGGAAGCTTTGAGGATTTTTGAACAGAGGAGTGGCCCAGTAGATCTGTGCTTCTGGACCAGTGTTGACCATTGGGGAGTATTAATGCCCAAAGCAGTGCACTGTAGCTCCTTTTCATTAAGGAGGCTCCAGTCTGCTCTCAGTTGCTCTAAGTGTCCCTCTCTGTGAATGTTTTGAGAGAGGAGCTGTGTTCAGCAGGTCTGCAAGCTGTTTTTCTGTTTGGGAAGATGTAAACCTCATGGCTCTTCTCCTATCTCAGTTTTGCTCTCTCAGGATGTTGATGAGACCCAGGGAGAAAGTCTCGGGGATGAAGTCACCTCTAGGCCCTCGACAGTGGAATCTCAGGTGGGTTGGAGTTTCCTGTCGCTTTCTTAAACTTGTTTCTCAGATTCTAAGAGCCTTGGACTTTGATTTTCTTTGGCTTAACTTGCTGGGTTGGATTTTCTTAGCCTGTTCTAAACCAACCCACATTGATTGATTTCACTGGTAATTTTCCCACCAATAGTAGACGGTTCCTCATAATAGGAGATTCACCATAATAGAAGGTTCCTGAGGAAACTTATTGTTTCAGACAAGCCTCTGGCCATTTATCCAACACATTGAAAAATCGTGGGGGATGGGCTAAATGGGTGATGGGTATTAAGGAGTGCACTTGTTATGATGAGCACTGGGTGTTATGTGTAAGTGATGAATCACTAAATTCTACTCCTGAAACCAATATTACACTATATTCTATATTCTAACTAGAATTTAAATAAAAATTTGAAAAAGTAAAAATAAAAATTGTCCTGGTGTGTGTGTGTGTGTGTAAAAGTATGTAATGTAGTTCTTGCCCTGAAACCTCACAGTGTCATCTAGGGGAAAGACAAACAAAACATTTTTTTTTTTTTACTTAAATTCAATATAGCACATCATTCGTTTCAGATGTAAAACATTTTAAGCAACATTTAAAAATTAACAGAATGCGGTTCTGACATTCTTGGAGATGTAATGCACTTCATTAATGACCTTTAAGAGAGGATTGCTGGTCATATTTTGGAGCAGAATTGTAGATGAAAAGGGAAATGAGTAGAGAAGTTACTGGCAGGTCATGAAGGGCACACACTAAATAGGCTGACCCGAAAAGAAAGGAAAACTTCCAAGAGCAGTTTAATAGTGTCTGTGTATCATAAATGAGCTAATCAGAAAACCACTGGCAGCAGGCAAAGCTCTGTGCTACCAAACCCCCAAATCATAGGGAACCTCAGAAAATAAACAGAAAATCAATATAGAAGGAGATATTCTTAGAGAACAGAAGACTTTTATAGTGGAATGATCTTAGTTTTTAAAATAACAATGGTATAGGGTTTAATCCCGGATCTTTAACATTCCTCAAATTCAGTTTTCTAATGGGTTAAATGTGGATGCTATTGCCAGCCCAATAGGCCTGAAATACCTTCCAGACTTTTTATAATACCTAAAAAGCAGTAGAGTCATCTTTATACTTAAGGAATGTGTTATTATCTTAGTCTTCTGGCTTCTGGGTTCTCTTTGCATTTGGTGATATTTTTAAAAATAACCATAAAATGGTTATTTAATTTGTGTGGATCGTACATGACAGGCTCTTGTACTTTACAACATGGTATCTGCTTTGGTCAAATCTTCCTTACTAGGCAGAATTCATGCTCCCTCCAGGAATGTGCTGTTCTCACGTACTTTTCTTACTAACAGAAATACCCAGCTAATGGTGTTTTATCTATGCTGAAATGTTCTCATTTTATTTTATTTAATATTTTATTTATTTATTCATGAGAGACAGACGGAGAGAGAAAGGGAGAGAGAGAGAGAAGCAGAGGGAGAAGCAGGCTCCCAAGGAGCAGGGAGCCTGATGCGGGACTTGATCCCAGGATCCTGGGATCATGACCTGAGCCAAAGGCAGACACTTAACCATCTGAGCCACCCAGGCACCCGAAATGTTCTCATTTTAACCAATTCTCTCAGCCCAACAAAGGTCCCTGTCTTCTCTTGCAGCGTTAGCCTCTTTTGAACTCTCCCTTTCCTCAAATATTCCTGATCTTTATTGTCCTTAATCCAAATTATTATATAACTGCTCTGAGATCTTCTTTAATATTTCATGAGTATTTCTCCTTCAGCCAAATGATAAGTTGCAAAAGACAACTTATATGCTTTCTGCATTGTTTGTAATCTCCTGCAGAGAGTCAGCCAACCAATTTTCAAGAGAGTGTCCAAGTAGACTTGGCTAGAATCTCTTAGCATGTAGGCAATATTAGAACTGAAAAGGAACATATTTGATATTCTAGGGACTATTGACCTTCAAGGACATATCTGTGGACTTCACCCAGGAGGAGTGGGGGCACCTGGCCCCTGCTCACCGGAATCTATACCGGGAGGTGATGCTGGAGAACTACGGGAACCTGGTCTCTGTGGGTAAGGAAGAGTTCCCCTTACAACCAGAACCTGCCTGTTGGAAGAAAATCTTTGTTTCTAACCAAAGTGCTATGCTTGGGCTTTGGGTTGAGATAGAGCTTTCTAGTTCCCTCTAAACAGCAAGTTCAGGATAGCTGTGGTCTTTTCTGCCCCGGTCTTTCTACTCTACCCCTCAGCAGGCCTGAATACCAAAGAACTGTCTTTAAATTCTTGGGATGGCTCTTTGACCTCAGCACATGCAGTGTTTTCTTTTTCATGAGCAGGATATCAGCTCTGCAAACCTGGTGTGATTTCCCAGTTGGAGAAAGGAGAAGAGCCATGGCTGATCGAGAGAGAGATTTCAGGAAGTCCAAGTTCAGGTAAGAGCAAGACAGTTGGGGCCTTTGTCATGTTTGCTGGAGAGCTCCACTTGAGGCCTTCTCCAGGCTGTGGGGAAGACCATACTATCTGGATGGGACCCCCGAGAAACCTGATTACCACCTACATTTGCCTCTTCTCATTAGTTTCTCTGGACTAGTGGGGAAAGAGATGCCTTTCTCCTCAGGGTTAGTTTTCTTGACTAATTCTCCTGACCTGACTTTCATGATTTTCTTGCTTTCTCCAGTATTCCAAACCTTGCCCTGATCATAGCTTCTTTCTCCTGTCCATTCAGGTATTCATGGGTCTTCTCTCATTAAGGAAGCACCTTTCACCAGATTCCCATGTCATTTTATCATGGATTTCACTCTCACAATTCCTTTTAAAATTTTTTCCTGAATCTTACTCTGTAATCATAGTTTCAATTCTGATTCTCTTTTTAATTTGTATAGTTTAACTTTTTATTTCAGATAACTTAGGACTGTGTGAGAAATCCACACAGAATTCCTTCTTACCAAATCAAACAGATTTTAACAGCCTTCTTCATCTGAGAACAGTAATGACAGCTGTTCATCCAGGTGGCCTCTGTGAGTCCTGTGCCTACGTTAGCTGCATCTTACAGAGGAGGAAAAGAAGGCTCACAGGTTAAGAAATTTGTCCAGCATCACTTAGCTCCTGGTTGGTGGAGCTGGTATTTGAATTCGAATCCTCCTGACTCCACAGTTTGTGTTCTTATGGCGCAATTCTACACAGCGGCGTTAGGTTCATAGACCTCACCACCTTCTTGGTATCTGTCCTTTCCTCCACCAGCCAGTTTAATAATTTTTATCTCCTCTGTCTCTCTTATTGCCTTTTCAGTGCTTCTCATCAATATCCTTTTTAATGCAGATACATCATTTCCACCTCTGTTAGGATAGGTTAAATGACTATAGCAGATCGACTTTAAAATGTGGCTCAAACGGAAAAGGAATTTCTTGCTCATACACTGGTCTTGGGGAAGTGGTTAGGCCAATGCCACTTCTTTTCCACCTAGCGGATCTGGGATTGAGATTTCTCCCACACGGTGGTTGCACCATCCCCTAGGGCCTGTTCCTCATCTAAGGATAGCCAGCAGCAGGATAAGAGCATGCAGGAGTCCCATCTGGGAGCTTTAATGGGCCAGCCTGGAGTGGTTCACGTGACTTTTCACTCTGAGTCACTTGTGGGAGAAACCTTTGTCCCTTCACTCAAATCAAAATCAAGGAAGATTGGGAAATATAGTGTAGTTGCGTGTCCAGAAATGGGAAGAACAGATTTTGGTGAATATCCAACAGTGTCTGCCACAATCCCTGAGGGGCCTCTGTCTTTTACGCTGCTGTTCTGTAACCGCACAAATGCCCACAAATGCATTGTGATGGTTTCAGTTGTTCCTTGACACCTGTATTTTCCATATTTTCATCTTTGTCTCATACATCCATATGAACTCTATTCCCACATACCCCTGGTATTTAGGACATCTCTGTCTAGATGCACTGTTGTCACTTCAAACCCAATACATCGGAAAACAGAGACCATCCTTTCTCCCAAGCAGATTTCTCATCCTGACTCCTATTCTTTTAGTCTCAAAGACCAAAAATCATGGTATCAGCAAGAATGTATCATGTTTTTCTACTCTCAGTGCTTCCTCATTTCTCATGCTTCTCCGATATTACCTGCTAGTAGATCCACTTTTCCTCTTCTTTTTTAAAAATTATTTTTATTTTTTATTTTTTTTAAAGACTGTATTTATTTATTTGTCACAGAAAGAGAGAAAGCACAAGCAGGGGAAGCAGCAGGCAGATGGAGAGGGAGAAGCAGGCTTCCCGCTGAGCAGGGAGCCCAATGCGGGGCTTGTTCCCAGGACCCTGGGATCATGACCTGAGCTGAGGGCAGACGCTTAACCAACTGAGCCACCCAGGCACCCCTATTTTTAAAGATTTTATTTATTTATTTATTTGTCAGAGAGAGAGGGGGAGAAAGAACACAAGCAGGCAGAGGGAGAAGCAGGCTCCCAGCTGAGCAAGGAGTCTGATGCAGGACTTAATCCTAGGACCCTGTGATCATGACCTGAGCCGAAAGCAAATGCTTAACTGACTGAACCCAGGTGCCCCTTCTTCTCCTCTTCATCTTTGTTGATGCAGTGCCAAGACAAGTTCCCATCATCTCATGCCTATTACTATGATTTTTAGTTGTATTTTTGATGTTTTATTATTTTTCTGAATCATTTTGAATGTTACTGTCCGATTTGACCTCTTGAAATATGACATTTTTCTTGTTCTTACCCTAAAAAGTTAAGTGACTCCTTATTCCCTGTAATAAGTAATATAAACATTTCTACTTGCTTTTTTAAAAAAGATTTTATTTACTTATTTGCAAGAGTGGGAGTGGGAGCGCAAGTGGCGGGGAGGAGCAGAGGAAGAGGGAGAGAGAGAATCTCAAGCAGACTCCATGCTAAGCATGGAATCCGACATGAGGCTTGATTTCACAACCCTGAGATCATGACCTGAGCTGAAACCAAGAGTCGGATGCTTAACCAACTGAGGCACCCAGGCACCCCTCTCTCTACTTGCTTTTTAAGTCCACTCCAAGATTTATCCAGCTATTTCCAAGCACTTCATATGTACTATTACTAAGGTGAGGTTAGAAATCCTGGGGAACAGGAGTTTGTTGTGAACGGGGAATATTGTAGTTTAAGATGGCAGGGTCCAGAATGGATGGAAGGTAATAGAAAGAGAATAAAAACTAGAGAAACTCCCTCTTCCAAAAACAATTGTCCCATATATACTATGGATAGACTATATAGTCTCTATCCTTTAAGATTTTACAGTATAGTTAATAATGTGTCACAAATTCAGAAGCCCATTTTTCACACATACAGTTATAGGCAAGATTATAACGATTGATAAAAATCGAGTGAACTTACTGGGACGGGCACCCACGTCTACTGAGAGCACACATATCTAGAACCCAGTAATTCCTCTTTAGTAAATCTATGAAATATTGACAGGAGTGTAAACAAATGTTTGCATAATGATTACATGAAAAACTGGAGACAACCTCAATATTTTTCAGTAAAGAAAAGTCAAATTATGATACACCCACCAGTGGAATGCAGTGGGATGCATTGTGCTTCTTAAAAAGAATGAGATAAATCTAAATGTACAGACAGGACGGCCCATAAGATATAGTTGAATAAAAAACAAAACAGATGCAGAACTATATATATCCCTTTTTTGTGCAGATTTGTATTTGTGACCATACAAACATAAATGCACACATTCACATATACATACTGTTGGGAATATCTAAATGGATGTATTCTAAAATCCTAAGAGACTGAGGGAATGGAGATGAGATTGAGAGAGGCTATTCTCCTATATTATTTAATGTTTTATTTTAATGTGTAGAAAGTATGAGATAAATACTTGAAAAAAACTTTTTTTAATAGAGAAAATTTTGTCGTAGAACTATGGACTTGAGATGATATGGCACTAGAATCCTGTGTTCCTTAATCTTATCTCTTGATATTTACCCTTACAACAATGCTCTCTTCTTAGTGCACTTCCTTCTGGAATTCACATGGATGAACTCCTCCCAATTCCTGGAAGTCCCCTTCCATACTCTAAAAGCTTCTTTCTTTTGACCATTTCTTCATTTCCTTTTATATTAGCTTTAAAGGGGGCAGAACTACATTTAAGATAGTCCAAGGTTTCTGTGCTTGGTACATGTTCATTTTCCCCCTCTATGGCCATTTATTTTTTAAAGTGCACTGAAGGGGCATCTGAGTGGCTCAGTCGTTAAGTGTCTGCCTTCAGCTCAGGTCATGATCCCAGAGTCCTGGGATTGAGCCCCGCATCAGGCTCCCTGCTCAGCGGGAAGCCTGCTTCTCCCTCTCCCACCCCCCTGCTTGTGTTCCTGCTCTTGCTATCTCTCTCTCTCTGTCAAATAAATAAATAAAATCTTTAAAAAAAAATAAAGTGCACTGAATGTGGGTCATTTGTATTTTGGGATTTCTTTCAGACTTGGAGAATAAAACAGAAACCAGGGAGTCAACCTTAAAGAATGATATTTCAGGGGAAGAATTACACCATGGCCTAAGGAAGGAACAGTCCACGAGAAGAAGCACCATATATTCCACATTGGGAAGAGTCTCCAAATGTGATAAATTAGAAAGCCACCAGGAAAACCAAGGAATGGGTGAGCAGCAGATCCCCTTGACCCACGAGGAAACACTCACCCAGGAGAGAGGCCGAGAATCTAACAGATTTGAGAAAAGTATTAATGTGAGCTCAAAAGTTATTCCTGGACCAGAAGGTCCTCCAAGAAAAAAAGACCATAAATATGATATATCTAGAAAGAAGAGTAGATACAATTTAGATTTGATCAATGATTCAAGGAGTTATACAAGAATGAAAACTTTTGAATGTAATATTTGTGAAAAAATCTTCAAACAGCTCATTCACCTTACAGAACACATGAGAATTCATACTGGAGAGAAACCTTTCCGATGTAAAGAGTGTGGAAAAGCCTTTAGCCAAAGTTCATCCCTTATTCCACATCAGAGAATCCATACTGGTGAGAAACCCTATGAATGTAAGGAGTGTGGGAAAACCTTCAGACATCCATCATCTCTTACTCAACATGTTAGAATCCATACTGGGGAGAAGCCCTATGAATGTAGCATATGTGAGAAAGCATTCAGCCAGAGCATTGGGCTGATCCAGCACCTGAGAACTCATGTTAGAGATAAACCTTTCACCTGCAAAGATTGTGGAAAAGCATTTTTCCAGATTAGACACCTTAGGCAACATGAGATTATTCATACGGGTGTGAAACCCTACATTTGTAATGTATGCAGTAAAACCTTCAGCCATAGCACGTACCTAACTCAACACCAGAGAACTCATACTGGGGAAAGACCATATAAATGTAAGGAATGTGGGAAAGCCTTTAGCCAGAGAATTCATCTTTCTATTCATCAGAGAGTCCACACGGGAGTGAAACCTTATGAATGCAGTCATTGTGGGAAAGCTTTTAGGCATGATTCATCCTTTGCTAAACATCAGAGAATTCATACTGGAGAAAAACCTTACGATTGTAATGAATGTGGAAAAGCCTTCAGCTGTAGTTCATCACTTATTAGACATTGCAAAACACACTTAAGAAATACCTTCAGCAATGATATGTGACATGTTCAACATCAAAGAATCCTCATAATGGAACAAAAGCCTCTAAATCAGAGGTTTTCTGACTTTTGGATTTCAAGAAGCAATGAATTTTTTTAACGACTTGATCCAATGTTACAACTATCAGTTTTGCCATATTAAAGAAACTACCTTTTACCAACATTGCTTCAGAAAAGAAAGGGCATTTTAATATTTTTAAATATAGGAAGGATGTAATCATTAGGAATAATACTTAACATTGAATTAAGTTAGCTTTATGAAAATCTCCCAAATTTGTCTTTATTTTTCTCATTTCATTATGGGCCAGTGAAAAGTTCATCATGGCAAATTATTGATACTTGGATTGGCTTTTGAGAATCACTGTTTTAAATATCCCTTAAATAATCAGAATAAAATATAAAGTGTAATTTTTTACTATAGACCTTTATATGGCTAGAAGAGGTATAAAAAAATACTGGTTGGCTCATTTCTAGAAGAAATAATGTAAAGGAACCTTTCTAGAATTGATAGATAACCTACTACACATGAAATAACTTAAGTATATTTTATGGTTTCTTGTAGAGAATTGGCAAACTTTTCATAAAGGGCCAGATGGTAAGCATGTTAGGTATTGTGGGTCATATGTGGGTCATATTGCGGGTCATACTGTCAGACCACTCAACTCACAATGTTAGTGCAAAAACATCCAGAGAGACCTATAAACCAGGGTATCTCAGCCTTGGCACTGCTGATATTTTGGGCCAGATGTTTTAGGCAGCTGTCCTGTGCACAACAGTGGGTTTAGCAGTGTCTCTGGCCACAGGTTGCCAGTAACAGATGCCAATAGTGTCCCCCCTGCCCCGTAACAACCAAAAATGTCTCCAGATGTCGCTAGATGTGCCCTGGCGGTCAAGATTGTACTCATGAAGTACTTGAAAACCATTGACCTAAATGAATGGGTGTAGCTCTGTTCCAATAAACAGTAAACTTCATGCAAAAAATTGGTGTTTGGTTGCATTTAGCCTGAGAGCTGCAGTTTACCATTCCTGCTATACACTACATAAATAACTGTCCCCCTCTTGCCCCTGAGCAAGCACAGCAAGAATAGTGATTGGTCATATAAGGTGATAGGGTGGTTGTTTTGTTTTTTTTTTTTTAAATCTGCTTTGCTGGAACTTTTTTTTTTTTTAAAGATTTTATTTATTTATTTTGGCAGAGAGAGACACAGCGAGAGAGGGAACACAAGCAGGGGGAGTGGGAGAGGGAGAAGCAGGCTTCCCGCAGAGCAGGGAGCCTGATACGGGGCTCGATCCCAGGACCCTGGGATCATGAGCTGAAGGCAGACGCTTAACGACTGAGCCACCCAGGCGCCCCGCTGGAACTTTTTTTTTTAAAAAGATTTTTATTTATTTATTTTACAGAGAGAGACACAGCGAGAGAGGGAACACAAGCAGAGGGAATAGGAGAGGGAGAAGCAGGCTTTCCACCAAGCAGGGAGCCCGATGCGGGGCTTGATCCCAGGAGCCTGGGATCATGACCAGAGCTGAAGGCAAACGCTTAATGACTAAGGGTGCCACACAGGCACCCCTGCTTTGCTGGAACTTTTGATGTGTTCTGCTATAATGTCATATTAAAACCTTAGACATTTTATATAATTTCTGGAATAGTTCTAGCATTCAACCATATAATATAACCTGAGGAGGTTTATCATCACTTATTTGACAGTGTTTCCCATGTGACTTGACATACCAAATAAGCCTAATTAGTCAAAAAGACTTCATTTAGTAGTTGAATTTTGGGAAGTTTATCTGAAATATCAGAAGATTTTAAAGTACACGCCTAAGTAAGATTATAGATCATTTAAAAACTTAATTGGGGCACTTGAGTGGCTCAGTTGGTTGACCGTCTGACTTTTGGTTTCAGGTGAGGTCATGACCTCAGGGTCATGAGATCGAGCCCTGTGTCAGGCCCCATGCTCAGTGGGGAGTCTACGTGAGGTTCTCTCTCCCTCTCCCCTCCCCCTGCTCTCTCTCTCTCAAATCTTTTTTTTAAAGATTTTATTTATTTGAGAGAGAGAGAGAATGAGAGATAGAGAGCACGAGAGGGAGGAGGGTCAGAGGGAGAAGCAGACTCCCTGCCGAGCAGGGAGCCCGATGTGGGACTCGATCCCAGGACTCCAGGATCATGACCTGAGCCGAAGGCAGTCACTTAACCAACTGAGCCACCCAGGCGCCCTCTCTCAAATCTTTAAAAAAAATTAAAAATAATTGTCTATTAGCCAAGGTGGCAATAAGATTCTTTTTTTTTTAAAATATTTTATTTATTTATTCATGAGAGAGAGAGAGAGAGAGGCAGAGGGAGAAGCAGGCTCCCAAGGAGCAGGGAGCCCAATGCGGGACTCGATCCCAGGACTCCAGGATCATGACCTGAGCTGAAGGGAGACGCTTAACCATCTGAGCCACCCAGATGCCCGTGGCAATAAGATTCTAAAGGCAAATGCAGAGGATTACATAATTGTTAATAGAAGTTTAATGTTGAGAAGATTCCATTTTAAAGACCAAACTTAGAAACTTTGTTTTTCTAGGCTGAGTAAAGATATAGAATAATCTTTGTTTACAACTTAAACTAATAACCTAAGAAAACTACCATTTTAAAAGAGAAAAACCAAATTCCAATCTTATACTGGTGTACTTCCAATATTAAAACTCATTTATTTTGGGGCGCCTGGGTGGTTCAGTCGTTAAGCATCTGCCTTTGGCTCAGATCATGGTCCCAGGGTCCTGGGATCGAGCCCCGCATGGGGCTCCCTGCTCAGCGGGAGGCCTGCTTCTCCCTCTCCTACTCCCCCTGCTTGTGTTCCCTCTCTTGCTGTGTATCTCTCTGTCAAATAAATAAAATCTTAAAAAAAAAACTCATTTACTTCAACAAGATGAATTTTTTAAAAAAATTTTTATTTATTTATTTGAGAAAGAGAGCAGGAGCAGAGAGGCAGAGGGAGAGAGAGAAGCAGGCTCCCGCTGAGCAGGGAGCCTCACCGGGCACCCCATCCCAGGACCCTGAGACCATGACCTGAGCCGAAGGCAGATGCTTAACCGGCTGAGCCACCCAGGTGCCCCAACAAGATGAACTTTTTAAAAAATCATGCAGACCTTCCTTTTTCCTCCCTGTCGTCTCCCATGTTGATATATGCTTAATGAGACAAGGACATGCAGGGTGCTGCACGGATCTGAGTTTTTGTGGTGGGTGCTGTGACGTGCTGACCAGAATCCCCATTAGGAATGAAGGACTCTGTGCTGCAGGGAATGTAGCCAATAGTCCTCAACTCACACACCATCAGGGGCTGCATTAACTGAAGACAGCTGCCTTGTCAAAGGGCATACCCTCTGCCCAGGTTGTTACATCCAATGACTATTATAAAAGTCCAGCCCTTTTGCCCCAATTTAGGATGGTTCTGAAGGGTAATCCAACTTTTAGAAGTCCTCAGAGTCAATGAAGGCTCCTGTTGATAGTGTCTCATCTTGCTCTCCTACACTCCCTTCTCTTCTCTGCGTGTTGATCACTCCCTAATAAACTTTTTTTTTACATATTAATCTCCACAATCTTAGTCCTGACCACGTGCAAAATTCCTTTCCAGATTCCCTTCTCACAAACATACAACTTTACTTTTCACATTCAGATTTTGTCCTAAGTTTTCTCTCTTTAAATAACCAGTCTCACTTTCCTTGCATCACATCTGCTTGTTTGTTCTCAGGTCACCCATAAAACTTCACAAGGCATCAAAGTTCTAAGGGTTTTTTTTCCCCTTCCCTGACAAATTTTGCAGTGGAGATAACATGAACTTATTTGAATTTCAGTAAACACAAGCAGAGTGAAAGTTTTATATATAATGCTGATAATTCTAAAGACATGTCCATTTGATTAAGCCAACAACCTTAAATTAGCTTTAATACTGAATATTTTCCAAGCTCATGTGAACTTATAAAACATTTGGGTTAGTTTCTATCTTTGAGTTTTAGAATATCCAACTCCTACAAGCACTTACTTTAAGCCAACTAAGTAGAGCTCTTTTATAAATTAATTTTAGCAATACCACCCTGGGGTAGAGAAAATATCTCACATTTATAATATTCATGGACACAAAAGTACACAAACAAGATGCAAGCAAAATCTTGAAGGCCCAATTTCCAAATGTCTTCTTTTTACAAAACAAATCTAATGGCAAGATGGTATTATAATGTATGGATCCATTCATTGGTCATTTTTCTCTGTATTGTGGCCAAGCAGCATTACAAAAAATGATTTCCCAGTTTTGGAAAATAGCCCAAAGGGCTGCATGGGGGGATCAAATAGTCATTTCCCATTTCCCAATGAGAACATAGCCAGTTTTATCCAAAGATACCAGAAGATGCAGCAACAAACAAACCAAATGAAGCCCAACCTCTGTGAGCATTGATTCCTCCCCAAAGTCAGGGCTTCCCCGACTCAACCAAACAACTTCCTCATCAACTTTTTAGAAAAGGAAGCTAAAAGAACCAATACCCCCTATTTGGAGGCATCTGAATGGGAGGAAGAAATCTAAGATCTAAACCAAACAGGAGAAAGAAAGAAGCTCACATGCTCTCCATATGAAACTCATCCAGAAATCTCTGTCTAAACCAAACCCAAAGCTGTTTTCTTGCCACAAGAGTTAAATTAAGTGGGAGGCACCCAATGGGGGGGGAGGCTGGGGATCGTCCCCAAGAGAAAGATCCTAGGCAGTGGCTAGGACTCATCCCTGGACTCCTGTTACAGGCTGAGGTCGATGAACCATACACAAAGAGCTCCTCCCCAAATTTGTAAGCTAACCCAAGTTCATCCACCAAATGGATAGCAAAGACAATCAGGCATTTAGTATGCAGCAAGGAAAGGGGTTATTCGAGAGGCGGCAAAATGAGGAGATGGGAGGGCAGATCTCAAATCTGCCTCTCCCAGGAGAGTCTGGGAAATTTAAAGGCAAACAAAAAGGGTAAAAATTTGCAGTCGCATTTATTAGTCTGCAGCTACAATTAGTCCCATTAATGCTTTGGTTACAGGTTTCACTAATTTTCTCAGAATATTGAAAATGTAATACTCGTGAGTGGTGTTTGGAGGTTGGGGGGGGAGCACCAACCTGGACAATTCAGTACACAGCAGTATTACTGTTAGAGCTAAAATAATGTTTCACCCCCTTCATTACAGGGATAACATAGAGGATTCTTTTTGTTACTTTGAGTCTTGTGTGTGCTTTTACATAATTAGGATCATGGTTTAGCTGCTTTTGGAACTGCAATTTTTTTTTCACTGAATATTAGGTTGTGCTCAGATCCTAAGCCTTCATAGCAGAGTGATAAAGAGTTTGCATTTAGGAATCATAAAAATTTGTATTCAAATTCCAACTCTACCACCCCTAGCTTTGTGATCTTAGTCAAACTTAATCTTATTTTTTCATCTGTCAAGAGGCATTTTTAATAGACGCTACACAACAGGTTTATTATGCCAGGTACACATAACCACTCAAACCCAGAAACTATTAATATTGCATTTTATGGCTTTTCTGCTTGTGATAAAAAAAGTAAATGCTCATTTATGAAATTACGGAGATGTATAAAGAATACAAACATGACAGAACCCAGATATACCAATGTTAAAGTGTTGATTAAAAAGACAACATTGTTGGGCGCCTGGGTGGCTCAGTTGGTTAAGCGAATGCCTTCGGCTCAGGTCGTCATCCTGGAGTCCCGGGATCGAGTCTCGAAGCAGGCTCCCTGCTGAGGGAGCCTCCACCCTCTCATGCTCTCTATCATTCTCTCTCTCAATAAATAAATAAAAATCTTTAAAAAAATAAATAAAAAGACAACATTGTGGGGTGCCTGGGTGGCTCAGATGGTTAAGCATCTGACTCTTGTTTTTGGCTCAGGTCATGATCTTGGGGTTGTGGGATTGAGCCCTGCATTGGGCTCCATGCTCAGCAGGGAGTCTGCTTGTGATTTTTTTCTCCCTCTCCCTCCCCCTCTGCTCCTCCCCCCTCCACTCGCCACACACTCTCTCTTTCTCTAAAATAAAAAATCTTTTAAAAAGACAACATCATATGATTCCATTTATATAAAGTATCAAAAGTAGTGAAAATCATAGAAACAGTAGAACGGCCATTCCCAGGGACTAGAGGGGGGGTGACAGGGGGAGTTCTTGTTTAATGGGTATAGAGTTTCAGATTTTCAAAAATCTGAAAAAGTTCTGGAGGTCTGTTTCACAATGCGAATATAGTTAATGCTATGGAACTGTACACTTAAAAGTGGTTAAGATGGTAAATTTTCTGTTACGTGTTTTACCACACACACACACACACACACACACACACACACACACAAAATTTTTGGATGTGTTTCTTTCCAGTGGACACACTCTAGTACCCAGTTTGAAAAATTCTTCCAACCCACTTGTACCAGTGCCATATCACTTCTTCACTGGCCGTTACCAGTCACGTCCCCCCTTCTCTCCCCACTCAGCTTTTAGTTATGCAGCTGCAAATGCCCTCCACTCCATATACATATGTAGTTAACACCTTTCCTCAGGTGAGCATTGATTAAAGGGCAAAAAAGCCTTTTACAAGTTGGATTACCTCCTGGATCCTG
This sequence comes from Callorhinus ursinus, assembly GCF_003265705.2. Classification (NCBI taxonomy): domain Eukaryota; kingdom Metazoa; phylum Chordata; class Mammalia; order Carnivora; family Otariidae; genus Callorhinus; species Callorhinus ursinus. Next base: position 5,576,577 of record NW_027397080.1, on the reverse strand, counting down.
ACTTTCTCTTTTTTGCCCTCTCTTAGACACTTTGTTATGGGCAGAAATGTGTCCTCCCCTGCCCTTGCCAAATTCATATGTTGAAACCCTAACCTCTAGTACCTCAGAATGTGACTGATTAAATTTATTAATCACTTTAAAGAAGTGACTAAGAGAAAATGAGTCATTAGGGTATGCTCTAATCCAACCTGACCGGTGTCCTTATAAGAAGAGGAAATTTGGACACACAGAGAGACACCAGGGGCCTGCAAGCACACAGAGGAAAGACCATGTGAGGGCACAGAATGTGGCAGCCATTTGCAGCCAAGCGGTAAAGCCTCAGGAGAAACCAACTCTGCTGACGTAGGCAGGCCAGGTCTGAGGACCCAGAGGGGGGCCTGCAGGACCAGCCCACAAGGTCCTCTGCTTTATACAGGATAGAAATCAAGCTCAAGCCAGGAGGAAGTGAGAGCAGAGTATATTGAATAGTGTAAGTGATAGAGTATATTAGAGTATCTGGGAGACTCACAAAAGGAGAAGCGAGTCTCTATATTGCTTGGGGTTAGGTGTTTATATTGGAAAGAGGTCCAGGATATGTGTTCCTTTAGGAATCCAGGTCTGATTAAAGGTGTCAGTGAACAATAGCTGTTATTCTATATTTATAGAATAACAGTGTTGGCAGAGGTTTGTTCAAAGCTAATGTCCTGGAGCTCAGGATCCGGTTCTTCTTAGATGTTATCAGGTATGTGGGGGCCTAGGACAAAACTCAGGGAATGATTAACTTTCTTGCTTCCCCTTTGGAGTGGGAACATAGAGCTTCCTTGGTTTACTCAGATGCAAGGTGAAAGATAAAACACGAGTAAATGGGGCCTAGCAAGGAAACAGCAGAGACGGAGACTTTCTAAAATGGAGTCCCTTCAGTTTCCCTATCTCTGCTGACACCTGGACCCTGGACTTCTAGCCTCCAGAACTGTGAGAAAAGAAATGTCTGTTGTTTCAAGCCACCCGGTCTGTGGTATTTTGTTGTGGCAGTCCTAGCAAACTAATGCACTCCTTTAAGAACATTAAAAATATATATTCCAGACTTTTTTTTCTTTTTTTTCTGAGAGGGAGAGAGAGAGAGACAATGAGAGAGAGAGAGAGTCTCAAGCAGATTCCATGCCTGATGCGGGGCTCGATCTCCCAACCCTGAGATCATGACCTGAGTCAAAACCAAGACTTGGATGCTTCATCGACTGAGCCCCCCAGGCACCCCCAGACTTCAGTTTTTAATTTTATTGCTTTCTGAGGTGAGTTGATAGAAATATCCTAGCCCCACTATTATCAGAAAGAGAAAGTCTTCATTATCCCATTTCCACACGCCGTTCCCTCATAACGCTTACCATCATCTGGGGTGTTACTAATTTCTCTATTTTTTATCCTTAAAAAGAAAACCACAGGCTCAAAATGGGGCCACCTAGGCCAAATCATTAAACTGGGGCTTAATAGCTAAGCTAATTACAATTCCAGCCACCCCCAGAAATGCAGTCTCTAACAAGTCAACCAGGAATTTTGTGATCTGGCACCACTAAGCTAATATGTCACATGGGCCCTCTCCATCCCCCAAAGGTAAATGAGGTAATCCACCTAATCAGACCCCCAGCGCTAACCCTTAAGAGAAGGTGACCTTACCTGGAACAATCCTTTCTTTTCCTTTGCTAGCAACTTCCTCGCCCCCCTCCTATAAAAACCTTCTATTTTATACAACTCCCTAGCGCTCCCCTCTACTTGCTAGATGGGATGCTACCCCATTCATGAATCAATAAAGCCAATTAGATCTTCAACTGTACTGGGTTGAATTTGTTTAACATTATTTAATTCCTCACGAATTAAGAACCAAGAGAGCAGGGACCATTTTGATAACTGCTATAATGCTCAAGAGCCTGTAACAATGCGGGACCGATTGTAGGCACTCAAGACAGTTGCTGAACGAATGAATGACAGGATGACAAAGAAGGGATTCCCCCACCGGAAGAGCTGGCGGGCCACGTGGTCCCTCCGGCTGCCGCCTAGCCCCGCCCACGGCGGGCAGACTGACCGCTGCCCCTAGGTCTGGGCGCCCTCGGCGCGCTCCGCCGCTCCCGCGCCGGGTTTTCGGGCGCGCCGGCTTCCCGGGAGAGGGCGGGCTCGGGGCGTCCCCTCGTGGGCGGAGCCCGCAGCGGGGCGTGCGGAGCCGCCGGAAGACGCGCGCGCCGGGCGGCTGGCTGCGCGGTCGCGTGGGGTGGCCGAACCGGGAACGGGGCGGCGCGGGCGCGACCGGCGCCACGGGCGACGGCGGGGCGCGGCGGGAGGACGGAGGTGCCGGGCGACCCGGGGCTGCGGCCCACGAGGCGGGGCGGCGGGCGGAGCCGGCCGCCGGCGCCGGCCCGGCGTCAGAGCGACAGCCCGCGAGGTGTATCCTCGCCTGCGTCTGCGGGAAGCGGGGTCGGGGCAGCCCTCCCACTGCGGCCCGCGGAGACCCCCTCCCCGGCGCGCGGCCGCGGAAGGCCGCCAGGGAGGGCGGCGGCGTGATGCCGTGCGGCGGCGGGCCTTAGGCCGGCTCCACGGGGAGCCGGGAGAAGCCCCGCGTCAGGGGCGGAGGCCGAGGTCCCGCGGGCTCCCGAAGGAAGCGGGAACGTGGGGCGTGTTTTGGAGAATCGTCGGTGAGCGGGGGCATGTGGTCTACGAAAGCTGGGGAAGAACAAAATCTCCTACCTCCCGGTCCTCTGAAGAGACACCCTGTGGCGCCGAAAGCCTCGGGAGCGAGCGCTTTTGCGGCCGCGTCCCTGATCCCCGCAGCGTCCAGGGCCGAGCTGGTGAGGCTTCGCGGGTCTGCAGCCTCTGTCCCGGGGAGGCACGGCTGGGAGCAGTGAGGAGGGCCAGCTTCCAAATGATGCGTCGAAAGTTTCCCCACTTTGGTAACTAGGCGTTTACTTTTATGTATTCGGGGCAGGATATTTCCAAATAGCCCCAGCCTGCAGGATGCAGCTCCTTTCTGTGCATCGGGCGCAGCTTGGGGCCGGGTTGGCGGGGCCGGGGTGGAGGGGAGCCCGTAAGCTACGTACCCTTCCTCACAAACTTCAGAAAGTTGAGCCAGCTCCCTTTGCACGGAACTCGGACTGTGCGCGGGGCCGCAGATGTGCTGGACCTGGTCGCTGCGGAGGCACCTGCTCAGATGGCGGGGGCGGGGGCAGTTGGTTGAGATGATAGATTTGAGTTGTTTCCAGATTTTCCTGTTACAAACAGTTCTGCAGTAGTCCTCATGATACTCAGAGTAGTGTTATTTCCTCCATCTGAACACATACCCCTCCCCCAGTTTTAACATTTCTGAAATCAGGAGGCATCTTAACAGGTTAAAAGGACTTGCCAGCTGCTGGGCATGTGCGTGGGTGGGGATGTGTCTGGCGCGTTTGGTCATGTGAAAATGCAGCTGTGTGATTATTCCATCACTTATGACACTTGAACTTTAAATTTAGATCTCTACTTTTTTAAAAAAGTAGCTTAAAAGCTAATGCTGTGATGCAGCATTATAACAAAACTTTATAGTTATATTAAGGGTTTTCTGTATGCCTGACATTGTTTCAATTAATATTACAGCCCTATAAAGTATAATTTTATCCCCATTTTATAGATGAAGAAACTGAAGCTCAGAGAGTTGAAGTGCCTTAGAGCTTTTATTTATTTATTTAAAGATTTTTATTTATTTGAGAGAGTGAGAGAGCATGAGAGGGGGGAGGGTCAGAGGGAGAAGCAGACTCCCCGCTCAGCAGGGAGCCCAATGTGGGACTCGATCCGATCCCGGGATTCCGGGATCATGACCTGAGCGGAAGGCAGATGCTTAACCAACTGAGCCACCCAGGCGCCGTGCCTTAGAGCTTTTAAGTACAAGTGTCAGGATTCTAACCCAAGTTGTCTGATTTCAAAGCTTGCCCTCTTAACTCCAAAGCCTGTATCCAGGCAAAAGATGCTTGCACCTTACAAGGAGGGACGTCAAGGCAGCGTCTATGCTTGTCTGTATATCTTTGGCTGTTTGTGTATGTGCGTATGGAACTGGGAGACAACCACATCCAAGAACATTGATTATACTTATTCCCACATTGATGCCAAATCTTTGTTTTTGGATCTTTTGCAGTTTAAAATATATTTCTGCAAGTTCTGGAGTTCTGGCTGTGTGGTGAGTGCTTCTGGATCCCTCTTCTGCCTTTTGCTCCTCTAGAAGAATATAGAGGCATGCACTCAAACCTACTCAACTGGCTGCCTCCTAAAGGGGCAGTACTTAATTTAAGAGAGAAGTCAGTTTTTCAGAGTTAAAGTCATATCAACCTCTAGGAGCCCCCAGCTTCTGGTACCACAGGGACACACCAAAATCCTGAGGGCAGGAGATTGTGCTCAGAGGAGACGACACACCTGTGAAGCCTCTCAGTAGAGGTTCTGGCAGTTTTCCTCACCAGAAGTGGACAAGCCCAGTTGGGTGGGCATCGTCATGCTTCAGCAGCTCCTGATCACCCTACCCACGGAGGCCAGCACCTGGGTGAAGTTGCGCCATCCAAAGAAGGCCAAGGAGGGGGCGCCCCTGTGGGAGGACGTGACTAAGATGTTTGAAGGAGAAGGTGAGAATAGGCTGATGGAGGGGAATGGGGAAAGAAGAATTCTCAATCTGTGTGTGAAAAGATAGGTACACACTTCACTGATGTGGGCTCTTGGGGAGAAAATTGGGGGGAAGCAGGTCTTTGGGGTTCGTGCTTATGGCTTTTGGGAAGGGGTTAGTGATGAGAGGAAATGTTAGGCTCTCAGCATGGACTCCTTGTGCCATCTGCACATGCTGCTCCTGTCTCCAGTCCTCAGGTACAGCACAGAACAGTGTTCCCCACCAGTGGCTCCCAAGTATACGGGATTCACAGACAGTGAGGTCAAAGGTTTCCACTCCCTAAAGCCCTCCCAAGGTCTTCCTTCATAAGTTTTGGTCATTTTGGCCCAAAGCCAGTGTTTTTCAAAAGGAACCATTCTTTTCTTTGGAGAAGAAGGAATGACGTGCTTGATGACTCTCAATTTACAGGCGGTCAGTGGGAAACATGTCCAGGTTTACACATTATCTGGTGGTCTGTTCGGGACAGATAAAAGACAGAGGAATATGTGTGTCTCACGAGGTCTCTTAGCTCATACCTTTAACACTTCAGGTCCAGCTGCTATCTCTTCTAGCTGTGTCAGGCAGGGACCTTGCTAAGCATCTTGACCGATTGAAAAATGAATGATGATCTCCCATGCTTATTATTAATTGATGGAGATAGACACATATCCAGATCAAAATAATAGAAGGTAGCTTAAGAAAATGCTATGGTAAACTTCTTTTTGAAGACGAGACAGGAAACATTCTTCTGATTGTATTTATTGGACATATTTTCACAAAGCAGATAGCATTGAATTGGGCCTTGAAAGATGTCTAAGTTTTTTGTAGAAGATTTGGGGAAAGGGTACAGAAATGAGTGCCTTGAAGAGTGGTTCAGAAATGGGGAATATGGGGAATATCATGGTCTAACTGAGGGCTAAGAATGTGGTCAGTGTGTGTGTAGGATGGATAAAGGATGGTGGATAGCAGAAACGAATGCTGGGAAAGGATGCTTCAGGCGAGTTGTAGAGCACCGAAGCATTTGGATTTTTCTTTCTTGTCAGAAACCTTTGAACAGAGGAGTGGCCTAGATCTGTGCTTTTGGACCAGCGTTGACCATTGGGAAGTGTTAATGCCCAAAGCAACGCACTGCAGACCCTCCTCATTAAGGAGGCTCCGACTGCTCTGAGTTGCTCTAAGTGTCCCTCTCTGAATGTTTTGAGAGAAAAGCCATGTTCAGTAGATCTTCAGGCAGTTTTTCTGTTTGGGAGATTTGGGGAAATGCAAACCTCATAATTCTTTCTCTTCTTTAGTGCGGCTCTCTCAGGATGTTGATGAGACCCAGGAAGAAAGTTTGAAGGATGAAGTCACGTCTGGGTCCCCAGCAGCAGAATCCCAGGTGGGTTGGTTTCCTTTCATTTTCTTGACATGCTGTTTGGTTTTTAAGGCTTTAACTTTTTTTTTTTTTCTTTTAGTGTGGGGCGGTGTTGGGGCTACCAGGTTCAACATAGAGAGCTCAGTGCAAGCTGCTCTTATACAGAAGCCTGGGCTGCAGTGGTGGCCATTCCCCTACTCATGGTGGCCTCCCTCCTATTAACTCTTGTTTGTGACCAACATCTAGATTTAACGCTGTGCTGATTTCCGTAGAGAAAGCAAAATGAGTGATAGAATTCTAGCCCCTAAAAACAAACACATAACCACTTGGAGTCTAAGATGTACATCAATTTTTTTTTTGAGTATTTTATACTCAGAACAAATTTTGTTAAGGGAGAAGAAGGTCCTGACATTCTTAAGTGCTGAACACATATCACTGGTGAACTTCCTGCAGTGACCGTTAGTATAGTATTGGGAGCAGAGGTCAAACTGCAACTGAAGAAGTGAATGGGGAAGAAATGGTCTGGCCACACAGCACACACATTAGACGGGATGGGCAGTTTTCATGGGCTGTCCTCACTGCTGCCTGGAAGCATAGGAGAAACAGGAGGAAAATTGTAGAATGAGTGAGAAAGGAAGACTATTAAAGATGAGCTGTTATTCGATGACACAGAGTTTTAAGTGAAAAGAACTTGGGTTCTGAAGTTAGATTGTACAGAATTTGAGTTTATCTCTTGTCTTTATTTGCTTGGTGATCGGGGCAGTTTTTTCTAGCTGTTTACAATGCCACTTTCCTAAGCTGATTCAGATGCTTATTCCTTCTAGGATTGAAATGCATTTCAAAGTTACTCTCAGCAATAAGGAAGAAGTTATAATAGTCTAATTATTTAAAGAGTTATCTCTACATTCCACTATCTGGAATTCCTCGCCTCTTGACATTTATCAAAAACTGATGGGATTCTTAGTGCTAGGAAAAGATTAAATTTTTTAAAAATTGAGGTACAATTTAAATATAGGAAAATACACTTAAGAAAGTGTATAGTTCTATTTTGGCATATATATACACCCTGTAACCAAATATAGACCATTTCCACCATCTCAGAAAATTCCCTCATGCCCCTTTGCAGTCAAAACTTTGCTTTGTTCCCGGTAGAGAGTACATGGGATCTCTGTGTTTTTTCTTACAACTGTATGGGAATCTATAATTATCTCAAAATAAAAAGTTTTAAAAAGAATTTATATTCTGCGGTTGGTAGGTATAGTGGTCTATAAATGTCTTGTTAGTTTATGTTGGCTGATAGGTTGTTCAAATCTGAATCTTTGATACATTTTTGTCCACTTGTATCAATTACTGAGAAAGGAGTGTTAAAATCTATATTGTGGTTTCATCTATATCTCCCTTTAGTTCTGTCAACTCTGCTTTATTTTAAGTTCTGTTATCAGATGCATTAATGCGTAGGATTGTTGCCTTCTTGATGAACTGACAGTTTATGAGATGTCTCTTCTTTATGGCTAGTAATATTCCTTCTCCTAAGTCCGCTTTGTCTGATTTACTGTAGTTCCTCCAGTGTTCTTTTAGTTATAGTTTGTGTGGCATAGCTTTTTCAGTTCTTTTGCTTTTAACCTTATCTGTGTCTTTATATTTAAAGTGTGACCTTACATATAGCCATGTCTTGCTTGTTTCGTGCATTTACAGTTACCATACTCACTGATACAGTGGGATTTAAGTGTGTATTCTTGTTCTTTGTTTGCTGTTCACCCATCTTTGTTTCTTTGATCCTCTTCTGCTTCCTCTTGGATTGCATAGTTTTTTAGTATTCCACTTTATGTCCTCTGATGGCCTTTTAGCTATATTTGTTTGATTTGCTTTTAGTGGTTGTTCTGGCCATTACAATACAGGTTTTTAACATCACAGTTGAATTAATATTACACTGTTTCACATATGGTATGAAAGCCTCATATTTCCGTTTCTTCTTTCCCATTCTTTGTATATTGTTATACATTTCACTTTATATGTTATAAGCCCCACAGTACATTTTCTTACTTTTATTTTTTTCTTTTTAAAAAAGATGTATTTATTTATTTTAGAGAGAGAGACTGTGCACATGTGAGTGCGCAGGGGGAGGGGCAGAGGGGGAGAGAGCATCTCAAGTAGGCTCCCCATTGAGAGCATACTCCCCTCTTATTTTTATTTTTAATAGTAAATTGTTTTTAAGAAATTAAGAAAAGGAGGGGTGCCTGGGTGGCTCAGTCAGTTAAGCATTTGCCGTCAGCTCAGGTCATGGACCCAGGATCCTGGGATTGAGCCCCATGTTGGGCTCCTTGCTCTGCAGGGAATCTGCTTCTCCGTTTCCCTCTGCCCCTCCCCCAACTCATGCCCACACATACTTGCTCTCTCTCTCAAATAAATAGATAAAATCTTTTAAAAAAAATTAAAAGGAAAAAAAAAACCCAAGTCTTCATATCCATCTACATAATTACCAATGCAGGCCCTCTTCATTCCTTCTTTCAGTTCCAGATTTCTAACTAGCATCATTTCCCTTCACCCAGAAGAATGTTGTTTAGCATTTCTTGTAGTGTGGCTGTTCTGACGGATTCTCACAGCTTTTGCTGATCTTAAGATGTCTTTCTGTTGTCTTCCGACTTGAGAATCTTTTGCTGGATATAGAACTCTAGGGTGACTTTTTTCTTTTAAACACTTAAAAGTGTTCCACGATGCTTTAGCTTGTACTGTTTCGAGTGAGAAGTCAGCTGTTACTATTCTCTCCCTCTAGGTGACATATCTTTCTGTTTGTTTATACCAACTTTTCTTGTGTTTCTGTTCCTCCTTTCCTACCTTCTTCTGGCTACTGTCATGATCTTCCCTTTTGTCTTTGCTTTTCAGCAGTTTTAGTACAATGTTCCCAGGGATGATTTTCTTTGAATTTATTCTTTTTGAGATTTGCTGAGCTTCTTGGATCTGTGGCTTGATTTTTTTTTTTCCAAATTTGGAAAATTTTCAGCCTTTATTTCTTATTTTTTTCTGCCCATTCTTTTATCTCCTGATATTCTAAATACATGTATATTAAACCACTTGGTATTATCCTGGGTTATTTTTTTTTTCCTCCTGGTGCTTCAGTTTGAATAATATATATTGACCTCTCTTAAGTTTCACGGATCTCGTCTTTGTCAGGGTTCAATCTGCCACTAAGTCCGTTCAGTGGATTTTTTCGGTATTGTATTTCTCATTTGTAGAATTTTCTTTTAGTTCTTTAGCATTCTTTCTCTTCCTCAATTACCCCATGTTTTCACCTAGTCTGTCCTTTTCTTTCTTTCTTTCTTTTTTTTTTTTTTTTGAATGAGAGAGTGAGCAGGGGGCAGAGGGAAAGGGAGAGAGAGAGAGAGACTCTCTCAAGCAGGCTCCACGCCCAGCACAGAGCCTGACGTGGGGCTTGATCTCATGACCTGAGATGAAATCAAGAGTTGGATGCTTAACCGACTGAGCCACCCAGGTGCCCCTCTATCCATACTTTATTGTAAATTTTTTAACATATATTTTAATACTTGCTTTAAACTTCTTGTTTGCTAATTCCAATGACTTGGTCACCTATGGGTTTGCTTCTATTGATTTTTATTTTCTTCTTTATAGATCGGATTTCCTTCTCTTTTACATGTGTAACAGTTTTATATAGTAGTTCAGATACTGGGTATTAAAGAACAGTGGGGGATGAAATATAGTTTGTTTGTTTAGCTCTGTTTATTTCCAGGTGACTAAGCCTTTTCCTCTGTCTGGTGGTTAAGGTGAGGGACTGATTATTCATATTCCCCCTAGAGCCGTGGCTGAGCTCTGGCTGAGATACAGCTTTTATTTGATTCGGTTCATTTCTGATTAACCCAACCACAAAAGCCCATGCCACCATAGCTGGAGGGGCGGGAGCACTGATCTTTTTTAGCTCTTCGAGTATTTGAGCTAGGTTGGGGTTAGACCACAGTTCCAGGCAGTTTTGTTCATCTTTGCATTAAACTCCAGTGGGACCCCAGAATTTAAGCTCAGCAGGAATGCATTGGTTGCTTGACAATAAGTGCTGAAAGCCTTCCGCCCCTACCCCCAGCCTCTGTAATCTCATCTCCTACTCCTTCCTTTGCCACCCTTCACCAGTGATGCTGTTCATTCTCCTGTTCCTCAGACAAGCCAAAGATGCTCTCGCTTTAGGTCCTTTGTACCTGCCTGGAATGCTCTCCCCTCAGATTTCCACATCGCTCTCCCTCACTGAATTCATGTCTCTGATCAAATACCACCTTTTTAGAAAGGCCTTCCCCTACCACCCTGCATAAAAGATCCTTCTCTCCCCTCACTGTGTTCTCCATGTTCTTCCCTTATCCTGCTTAATTTTTTTCTAAGGCACATATGACCATCTGTTTTTCCAAATATTTATTTATGATAATCTGTAAAGGATTTTTAAACACATCCAGAGGAGGTTCCCAGTAAAACTAGTTTAGAATCTCTCAGAACTTAGAATTCTGTCAGAACTCCTTGGACCTTGATGGAGGTGGTCTCTGTCTGAAAAGTAATATATTCAATATTCTAGGGACTGTTGACCTTCAAGGACATATCTGTGGACTTCACCCAGGAGGAGTGGGGGCAGCTGGCCCCTGCTCACCGGAATCTATACCGGGAGGTGATGCTGGAGAACTATGGGAACCTGGTCTCAGTGGGTAAGGATGGCAAAACATTCATCCAGGAAACCTGCCCATTATAGGAGAGTCCTTATTTCTAAATTATTAAATGTTATCTGGAGCTTGACCTTGGGTTTTGTATTAGAGATGTCTTATTCCTTGGGGGAACAGCTTTACTTAGTAAAGCTAGAATAGAAAGACATTCTGTGGTGCCCCTTTCCATCTTCAGAGACCCTGAATATCAGAGGACTAGAACGAAATTCTTCTGGGGATAGTTCTTAGAACTCAGCGTAACCATTCATGCTTTTTTTTTTTTACTTTATAAGCAGGATACCAACTTTCCAAACCTAGTGTGATATCCCAGTTGGAGAAAGGACAAGAACCATGGATGACAGAGAAAGAAGGCCCAGGAGATCCCAGTTCAGGTGAGACCAAGACAGGTAGTACATTTTAATATGTAGGCCAGAGTCCCCGAAGTCTTCCCCCCAGCCCCTGGACAGGGCATGCACTAAACCTGACTTAACCCTTCCCTCCGTCACCCCTTTCCTTCACCTGAGCTTGCAAAAGTCTCTTCACAGTTGGAGGGAAGGAATTTTGTCTTCATTAAGGTTAAACTTGACTTTCCCTCTTTTCTTCAGTATGCTGAACTCCGAATTGAAAGCTCCTTTCTCTAAGCAGTCAGTTGTACATGGTCTCTCCTCACAGAAAACACATCTCTTTTCAGGACTCTCACTGCATTTGACAGATCTTTAATTTTCTCTCTTCCATTCTATTTCCACTTTTTGCTAACTTCCATTTTACAATTTCAGCTTTGATTCTCAGTCTCTTTTAAACTCATGTATCTGTTGTATTTTTTGTAACAACTATGTGAAAATTCTTGCAAGAGAAATTACCACAAATTCAATGGTCTTTAACCATCTCCTTAAATTTTGCTTTATTATGAAATATTTTAGGTGTTCAGTAAGGCATAGAGAACATTAAAACAAACTTCTGTGTAGCTTCCAACTAGAGTAAGAAAAGAAAGAGTTGAAGCCCTGCTGTTACCCTCCTACTTTTTGAAATAACCAGCTTTTCAGAGTTTAAATATTGTCATTTTCACAATGTCTTCATACTTTGATTACATGTGTATATCGCGAAACAATATATAGTATTGTTTTGCATGTTCTTATTTAAATAAATGGTGTATATACTTCTACTTGCTTTTCTCATTCAACATGGTTGAAATCTATGTTCTAGTTGTTTTATTTCCATTGAATTAATAAACCACAATTTATCCATTTTCCTATTAATATACATTTATATTGTTTCTAAGGTTGGGGGTTACCAAGATGCAGTATCTTCCTGTGTACATATGCAAGTATTTCGAGATGTTTGGTGGAAGCAAAATTGTTGGGTCATGGTGTATATGCACCTTCATTTTGCTGGAGATTACCAACTTGCTCTACAAAGCGGTTGCACCAATTTGTCCTCCCATCAGCAAGCCGTAAGAGTATCCAGAGCTCAGCATCTTTGTCAACACTTGGCCTTGTCAAACTTTAAAATTATCGTAGGGGCGCCTGGGTGGCTCAGTCAGTTGAGAATCCGACTCTTTATTTCAACTCAGGTCAGGATCTCAGGGTCGTGGGATCAAGCCCCATCTTAGGCTCCATGCTCAGTGTGGAGTCTGCTCCAGATTCTTTCTCTCCCTCTGTCCCTACCCCTCAAATAAAGAAATAAAATCTTTAAAAATAAATAAATTGAAAATAAAAAAATAAAATTATTGTAAATTTGTGGGTGAATTTGGTATCTTGTTTCTTTCATTTTCCTGATTACTAGCAAGAGGAGCATACTTTTCATGTTTATCGACCATCCAGAGTTCTCTTATGTAAATTGTTTATATCCTTTGCCAATTGCTCTATTATTATCTTTTTTCTTGATTTATAGAAAAACTGATGTAATATATATTATCTTATATTTTTAAGATTTGGCTTTTCATATTTAGAGTTAATTCACTTGGAATTTCTAGCCCTACTCTAATGGCAAGTTAATTACTGTGTTTCATAGTGAGGTGCATATCTGGTAGAGGTAGTTCTTCCACTTTGTTCTTCAAAATTGTCCTGGTTATTCTTAGCCTCCTGCTTTTTCCATACAAATGAGCGCATCAAATTTCACACCCACACACATATACACATGTGCGTGTGCGCGAATACTCTGGTGGTATTTTGATTGGAATAGAATTGGATTTATAGATCAACTTTGGGGGGAATTAATATTATGATACTGAGTTTTATTATTCCAGAAACATGGTATATTGCTCCATTTATTGGTATTTCCTAACTTTTTTAAAAATAAAGTTTCAGAATTTTCCCTATAAAGGTCTTCTTCATATTACATCCCCTTTTAGGTTCATCTTGAAGACCTTATATTTTGCTATTGTAGATACTGTGTGTGTGTGTGTGTGTGTTTTTAAGATTTTATTTATTTGACAGAGAGGTAGAGCACAAGTAGGCAAAGTGGCAGGCAGAGGGAGAGGTAGAAGCAGGCTGTCCGCTGAGCAGGGAGCCCGATGTGGGGCTTGATCCCAGAACCCTGGGATCATGACCTGAGCCGAAGGCAGATGCGTAACCAACTGAGCCACCCAGGCGCCCCAGTAGTATATATTTTTAAATTATGTTTTCTGTTTGTTGTTGGTGTGTAATAGCACATTTGATTTTATATATTGATCTTATAGCTAGCCACCTTGTTTCACTCCATTAATTCCAATAATTTGTTTATATATTCTCTTGGGTTTTCTCTTTTTCAACTTAAAATAATGAAAATAATAAAAGCTACCATGATTTTCATCTAGATGGTCCAGTCAGTCCCTTTAAATAATAAGAACAGTCTGATTTTAGTAAAATGTTTAGTGCAATAACAAAAAATCTCAACTTCATTCAAAGTTAAATCTTTTCTTCAAAAGTTTGGTTCTTCTTCAGGCCTGGATACTGAATTGGGAAGGGGACATAGATGGTGGCTTCTTCTCTCTTTCCCTGTCCTCTTCTCTTCCCCCTCCCATATTCAGGACTGGAATCAGAAGCCTACAGAGCATAGACACTATTACTGCCTTTACTCATTAAGAATTTGTAAGTACTAATGATCCTTTTGTGCTGAACAAAAAATCTTACAGGAAGTTATACCTTTCAGGATACAGATGTGTCAGTTGAAATACTGGTAATGGGTACAACAAATTATCAAGTAAAAAAGCCAGTCAGAATTTTAAAGGATAAAAGATATTTTCTGGGGCACCTGGGTGGTTCAGTCAGTTAAGTGTTCGACTCTTGATTTTGGCTTAGGTCATGATCTCAGTGTTGTGAGATTGCGCCCTGCTGGGCGTGGAGCAATCTTAAGATTCTCTCTCCCTATTCCTCTGTCACTCCCCTTCCCCCTCAAAAAAGGTAAAAGATATTTTCATAGAACATAGCAATAATAGCAACATAGTCTGGGTTTCTTACAAGTCTCCTTTCTAGGGACAGACTAATAACCACAGAAAATAGAACAATGTAAATATTAATATAAGTTTCAATAAAAGCTTAATGTTTTTATGAAAGTTCTTAGTTCAGACCTTATTTTTTGAACGAGCATCTCCTCCTGCTGCTGGTGTGGGGAGAAGGACATCTTTTTATCTTTCTGATATTGTTTTCCAAAAGTGGTTGTCAATTAAAAACATATTCATAAGACATAGCTCTGAAATTTAATTATTTAGTATTAGAACAGGTCTAAAGTGCTCAAATTTTACTCTCTATATAAAATCACACATTTTCTTTATTTAACTGTTTCTTAACTTCCCATTACCTCCCCCGTGGTTGCACAACCATATTTAATTGTGCAGTTGACCCTTGAACAACACTGGTTTGCACTGCATGGGTCCACTTATATGTGGATTTTTTACAGCACTATAAATGTATTTTTTCTTCCTTATAATTTAACATTTTCTCTTTATTGTAAGCCTCTAGTATATGATACATATAACATAAAAAATGTGTTAATTGACTTATCAGTAAGGCTTCTAGGCAACAGTAGGCTATTAGTAGTTAAGTTCTGGGGGGAGTCAAAAGTTATACATGGATTTTTTACTGTGTTGGGGTTGGCATCCCAACCCCCATGTTGTTCAAGGGTCAACTCTAATCAAAATCTCGTACTTTATATGTATGTTATCTAAATTTCTAGATATGTATAGTTATCTAAATTTGTCTTACTCATTACAGTAATTGATTTTTTAAAGCATAATGGATATGAGTTATTTGCATTTTTCCATTTCTTTCAGACTTGAAGAATAAAACAGAAACCAATGGATCAACTGCAAAGAATGACATTTTACAGGAACAGTTATATCATGGCATTATGATGGAAGGGTTCCTGAGAGATGATGTCATTTATTCCACACTGAGAAAAGTCTCTAAATATGATGGTGACTTAGAAAGGCACCAGGAAACCCATGGGAAAGATGTAAGACAAGCCATCCTGACCCACAAGAAGAGTGGCCAAGAAACTAACAAATTTGGGGAAAATATTGTCAGTTCAAATGTTGTTATAGAGCAGAGGCACCATAAATGTGATACATCTAGAAAGAGGAGCAAATACAAATTAGACTTGATTAATCATCCAAGTTACATAAGAACAAAAACCTATGAATGTAATATATGTGAAAAAAACTTCAAACAACCCATTCATCTCACTGAACACATGAGAATTCATACTGGTGAAAAGCCTTTCAGGTGTAAGGAATGTGGAAGGGCCTTTAGTCAAAGCGCATCCCTGACTACACACCAGAGGATCCATACCGGCGAGAAACCCTTTGAATGTGAAGAATGTGGCAAAGCCTTCAGACATCGCTCATCTCTTAATCAGCATCACAGAACTCACACTGGAGAGAAACCCTACGTATGCGATAAATGTCAGAAAGCTTTCAGCCAGAACATTAGCTTGATCCAACATCTGAGAACTCATTCTGGGGAGAAACCCTTTACGTGCAATGAATGTGGGAAAACCTTCCGACAAATTAGACACCTTAGTGAACATATAAGAATTCACACTGGGGAGAAGCCCTATGCATGCACTGCGTGTTGTAAAACCTTTAGTCACAGAGCATATCTAACACATCACCAGAGGATCCATACTGGGGAGAGACCCTACAAATGTAAGGAATGTGGGAAAGCCTTTAGGCAGAGGATACACCTTAGCAACCATAAAACTGTTCATACAGGAGTGAAAGCATATGAATGCAACCGCTGTGGAAAAGCCTACCGGCATGATTCATCCTTTAAGAAACATCAGAGACACCACACTGGAGAAAAACCTTATGAATGTAATGAATGCGGAAAAGCCTTCAGCTATAATTCGTCACTTAGTCGACACCATGAGATACACAGGAGGAATGCCTTTCAGAATAATATGTGAAAGTAGATTATTCAACACGAGAACAAAAGCCAGCTCTAGATCAGTGATTTGTTTTTAAATTCCAGGATTTTAAATTTGAGGAATTGATATCACGATGCCAGCTTTTAATCTTGCCCAATATGTAAATAAACAGTGCATTGATAACTACTATCCACTAACACCTCCGTACAAAGTACTCAGTCAAGAATAAAGGATGGTCCTTCAAATTAAATTCAGCATAATGGAAAGTGCACACATAATTGTTACCTTTCTGATTTCATGGTGGATTAGTTATTCTCCGTGGGCATTCACTCATTTATAGACTAACAATTGGGAAGAACTGTCAAAAATATCACCACCCCTATTTTTTAAGTAAACTTTTATTATTATTTTTTTTAATGGGGAAACTTAAAAATGGTGTAAGTCTCAAAAGGCATAGTTGTATAAGTGAAAAATCCTTTTCCTACATTACCCCCCACCACCAAATTTTTTATAGAGGCAACCACTTTATGCGCCCTTCCAGAGATTTTTCTGTTTGTATCCAAGAGAATACAAACACAGAGTTTTTAAGCAAAAATGGCAGCCTCCTTTGTAAACACATCTGCACATTACTTTTATTACTTAACCATATATCATGAAGATCATTCCATATTCGTAAAGTGCCTACTAATTGTTTTTTACAGCTGCATAATATCCTGTGGTTTGTACTTTGTTTAGCTAGTTCACTGTGGATGGACTTTTGGATTTCCAGTCTTTTGTTGCAATGAATAGTCTTAACATTTTTTTTTAACTTCTCTCACATGTAAGTATATATGTAGGGTAAATTCCAAGAACTGGAATCTCTTAACTAGAGGGAATGTGCATTTTTATGATGGATACTGCCAAACTGGCCTTCATAGAGAGGTTGGACCAACTTATTTTCCTATCAGCAAGATAGAGAACTGTAGGAGCTGCCTGATGCTGAAGCATGTCCTGGACCAACTGCCCTTTCAGTCATCACTGTTTGTCTCAGTAACTTAGCATAGAGGTACCAGCTGAGCTGCATCCCCAGGAAGAGGGGTGCTTGCCATTCCTGGAGCCAGAGAGGAATCTGCATCTTCCTGAACAGCAGCCAAGCCCACCAAAATCTCAGCTGGAGAAGGAGAAACTCTTTCTCCACCAACTGCTCCAGTCCCTGACTTCTGAGGCTAGAGCTGCCTGATCAATGAGAGTCCCTTTAAGGAGACCAATACACTTAGCAAGTAAAATTTTGGCTGCAGCCCGTCTGATGGAATGGAGGAACACTGACAATTGAGTCAGGGTACTTAGATGGCAGGGTGTCCCATGGATGATCAACCACACAGCCTTTTACAGGATGGTTATGTTAGCAAGTTACAGTTAACACAGTTAACAGAGGACCACTCTGAGGAAGACAGAAAAGAGGTAGGGTGTGACTTTCTAATAAGCATTAATGAATGAATGAGAGCATTAATTAACATTGCTTATGTTGTGAAAGCTGGGCACCAAGACTAGGACCACATGGTTTTGTACATGTTCATTTTTCAATCTGGTAAACATTTATTACAGTTTTAGTGATTCTGTAAAATGGTAATGGATTTCCCGATTTCCATCCCACAGCCACTACTCCAGTTATAAACCAAAGCCTGGCACCTAGATCCTCCATTGTAGCTGGTGCTACTTTAGAGTTCCATCTCCCATTTTCCTCTTTCCCGTGTGGGCTCTGACTAAGCTCAGTAGATTAGTTGAGACTCTGGTCAAATAACACAAATCATTTGGGGGCAATTTAAGTCTCAAAGTGGGGGTGTTATTAGAGGGATATTGGGGTATCCTGTAATTCATGGGCTGCAACACATTCTAACAGCAGACTGGAACTAGCACCTGAAACACTTGAGAAAACGCAGGCAGCTTTCTCTCCATCTTTCACCTGTGTTTTTTATGTTTTTTTTTTTAACACCTTGTAGCAAATCACAGTTACCATCAGCTCCAGATTTTATATATATTGTTTCCATCACCCAGAAAAAAGATACTGTCTTCTCTTTCTTACTTCCTATCTTAAAATCCTAGGGAAGATCTCTTATTGGCCCTGCCAGGTCAGGTGCCCACCTCTAGGTAGGCAGAGAACTTCTGTGGGAACCATGTGGATGGTGTGAATTGGGTGGGGGGTGTCTGGAGGGGCAAGAGAGCAGAAAGCGTTACTGTTCATAGAATTCCAGATCCTAACTCACTTTTTGACAACAGCTCATAGGATCAGAATTTTAGAACTGGACAGGGTCTAGGAATTCACTTAATTAGAACTCACTTTAGGGACACCTGGGTGGCTCAGTCAGTTAAGTGTCTGCCTTCGGCTCAGGTCATGATCCCCGGGTACTTGGATTGAGTGCTGCATTAAGCTCCTTGCTCATCGGACACCTTGCTTCTCCCTCTGCCTGCCACTCCCCCTGCTTGTGCTTTCTCTCTCTGACAAATAAAATCTTAAAAAAAAAAACACCTCACTTTATAGATGAAGAAACAGAGTCCCCCTTAATTATTCATGTCCTTGAGTTGTATTTTCGAGCATTTTTTCTCCAGGTTTGGCTTAGCTTTCCAAACACCTGCCCTTAATGGCTACACAAAGCTGTTCTTTGCCATTCTTAGTTTTATTTCTTAGATCTGCTATTGCTTCAGGAGGTCTTAATAACTTTAGAGCCTATCCATTGGTTTTGCCTATTTCCACCTGTTCCTTCTTTCTGGTTATCTTACAGGCACTTCCTCTGCTGATCACATAAATGCTCTTCCCGGGGCGCCTCGGGGGCTCAGTCGTTAAGCGTCTGCCTTAGGCTCAGGTCAAGATCCCAGGGTCCTGGGATCAAGCCCCGCATCGGGCTTCCTGCTCCGCGGGAAGCCATCTCCCTCTCCCACTCCCCCTGCTTGTGTTCCCTCTCTTGCTGTGTCTCTCTTTGTCAAATAAATAAAATCTTTTTAAAAAATAAATGCTCTTCCCCAGGGCTATGTCCTTAGGCATGGTCTTTTCTCAAGCTACACATTTTGTCTGATTTTTTAACATCTCAACACTTTTTAAATCTACATCTCTACCTTAGGAATCTCTCCTGAACTCCAGAACATTATAGTCAACATCCTACTGAATATCTCCATTTGGATATCCCATAGTCACCTCAAAGTATGTCCAAAACTCAACTCATAATCTTTTCAATGAAATCTGTACCCTCAATCCAGGGAGTGGTACCACCCTCTATCCAATTCTCCAGTTTAAACTTCCTCCGCTTCTCATCTATCACCTCCCTCAGTCACTAAGTCCGATATACTCCATTTGGGATGTCTTCACTATCTTCCTCTCCATTCCCATTGTCAGTTCTTTAATTAGGCTGTTAGCACATCCTAACTGCTTAAATAGGGTTCCAACTGGTTTTTCTATAATCTGGACTCATCTTTTTTTTTAAGTTTGTTATTAATTGGTTCTATTTTCTGTATAATTTTAAGTACATAAAGATTTATTTCCACAGGCCTCGGGAAATGGGTCAAAGACACAGGACAATCTCTTCCCACCAAAAAAGTTGCATATTTTGGTAAGTGTCCTAGAGAGAAAAACTGTAATTTACCTTAGCAGTGCTGTGCAAGATTCTTACATAAGACCTAAAACCAGGCTACGGTGGAGATTTTCGTCCTTTGTTCAGGTGCCCAGACAGAAACCAAAAGCAGTTGAGCATGACGGGGCAGCGGAGGCAGTGAAGGTGGAGGACAGGCATCTAGCATGGAAGGAGGAAGGAATTCCAGATTCCTTGGAATGGTGTTTTCCTTTTCTTGTTTTTCTTTTCTTTTCTTGTTTAAGTCGTCTCTATAGGAAGGTGCTGGGCAGGGATCCCAGTGAAAGAAAGGGGCCAAGACTCCTTAAACTGGCCTGGGTGCGGGGCACTGCCGCAGCAGCTCACACAGGAGAACCTACTCTCAGGTTCAAGCAGACCCAGGACAGAATGCACAATAAAAGGAACACTTACGGGAAACAATTTTGCTTGGAATGCTAGCTGGCCAAGCTTCAGCCTTTGGTCCAGTGCAACCCCTGCCTCACTTGTCAGTGAAAAACTAGTTTGGTTAGAAGAATCAGCTAGAATCACACCAGCCTCTGCTAACTTCATGCTCATTGTTAGAAAAAGATGAACTTGTGTGAACATTCTGATCTGTTAATCCTTGGGGTCTGCTTCATTCTTCCCAAAAGGCTGTTTGTTGGTCAAATAGCCCACAAAGGCTGAAAGCTTAAACACACCAGTCCTAGTGTGCGGTTCCTTAAGAATGGACTGGCGGTGTGGTTGAGCCGATAGGGAAAAGATCAACTGACCTGCTCTCCCGCCCCAAATCTAGGTATATTTCAGTGAAGGCAGTGCTTCTCACAGCAGAGAAGCAGTTTAAGAGCAGAAAGGTAGAGGAAATCTAGAAAAGAACCGTCTTGATACAGATTTATCCCATGGTGTGAGGGAGAGGGCAAAGGACCCAGTGGCACTTCGCTTATCCAGCAATTTCATCACTGTGGGTGACCAACTTCTGCCCATGCCATAGGGTCTTGAACTGCTCAGGGCCTGGGAATTTATTAGAGTCACTGCCTTCTGCAGGAATGAGGAAATTCATCTTAGAAGATTTGGCACTGGGGTGCCTGGGTGGCTCAGTCAGTTAAGCATCTGCCTTCGGCTCAGGTCATGATCCCAGGGGTCCGGGGATTGAGCCCAGAGTCAGGCTCCCTGCTCAGCGGGGAGTCTGGCTCTCCCTCCCCCCTCCCCCAATTCCCTTCTCATTCTTTCTCTCTCTCAAATAAATAAAATCTTTTAAAAGAGAAAGTTTGGCAGTAACTATCTTGCAATCCAGGGAATTCTTGCTTGGCATGTGGCAGCCATCTGTTTTGTTGATGAAAATGGTTGGCACTTTACCCATTACCTGAACTTTGACATCCCTACTATTGATTATCTCCATAATGCCTACCATGTCATCAAACACCAGACCAAGTTTCTTAGTTATCTACTGTAATGGAGTTAATTTTGCCCTTGATTTGCAATGTCATATTCACACACTTGTATATATAAGCCACCTGTTTCAGCTCTGTGTCATCAATCACCAGGCTGGAAACATTCTCCTGATTTTCCACTCTCCACTTTTTTTTTTTAAAGATTTTATTTATTTATTCATGAGAGACAGAGACAGGCAGAGGGAGAGGCAGGCTCCCCGCGGAGCAGGGAGCCTGATGTGGGACTCGATCCCATGACCCTGGGATCACGACCTGAGCTGAAGGCAGACGCTCAACTGACTGAGCCACCCAAGTACCCCCCACTCTCCACTTCTTTACCTCCAGTTCAAATACAGCTGGCTCCTTCTTTGTGGTTGGTTTGGTGGATGGGCTGACTCCTGGTTTAGGTGCAGAGAATGGTTTGGGGCCACTTCATACTGGACCACTCTGAGCCTTCAGGGCAGGGTTCTTGTGAGTCTTCATGTCATCAGATACATGTTTAAGGACATGTGTTATGCTCTCCCCCTGATTAATCTGTGCAAACAGTGCTGAGTGGGAAGCAGACTCATCTGAGCCTGAATGGTGGGGACTTCTATGGGGAGGGTCTGTTGCGGTGGTGGGGGACCTGATCCAGCAGAAGGGCCAGATGGCAATCCACTTAGTTCTGCCACAGGCCCCGTTTTGGTCCAGGCCAGTCCAGTGGGACAGAACTTAATGTAAGCCTGTAGCTCTGTGCATATACTCAAGTAAGCTTTGACACAGTCTGCATGCTTCTCATCAACATCTTTGTACTCGAGGACTAGGTTTGTATAAAACATGGCAGCATCATTCATTCCTTTCACATAGGGACCAGGCTTGGGAGCCACAGCCACTCAACCCAGGGCCTGGATACTTTTGCTGACAGCTGACAGGTGATTGAACAACTTGCTGCCTCAGATCTCCCTGAAGGTTACCACTTCTTGGATCTGCTCTGAGATGGGTGCCAACAAACCAGAAAGCTTATTAAGCCTGCTGGCTCCTGGCACTGAGAAGCTGTAACCAAGAGAGCTTGCTCCAACTTCAGACCTGTGTGGACCATCCCTGCATGTTTCTATACATCTCCCCCAATCTTTACTGATCTGCAGGTACTCTGCCACAGGACCGGCAAGCAGCGAGTCAAATACCTGCACATCTGGGGTGGCTCCTGCTTTCGGAGCACTGTCTCCAGACCCACAGTGCATGTCAGAGGCATGGGATACTGCCTCCAGGCGGCCCACTGCCCTGTCCAATCTTTCTACCAGATTTTGCATGTCAGCCATAATGTATCACCTGCTCAGAGTTCTGCCTCCCCTCCAGACTTGGACTCATTTTTCTGTCCTCCCCACTGCTGCTAGAGTGATCATTCCAAAACACATATTTAATCAAACTTAATCTAATTGAATCACATTGCTTAAAACCCCTCAATGGGTTCTCATAACTTGAAGATAAACTTCATCTTCTGTATTCTTCTTAATACAGAACACTTGGCATACAGCATTACCTATTTTTCCGGAAGTAGCTCCCAAATTTCCCCTCAAGCAGACTTTGCTCCACTCATAAAGATGTTATAGTCCTGTAAATATTCCATTCAATATATTGCATGGTTTCTGGTCCTCATTTGTGCTGTTTTTCTTTGTTCTGCCTAATTTCTTTGTTCAGTTAGCTCCTACTTATCCTCCCAGATTAAATTTGTGTCACATCATCAGGGAATACTATACACACTTTATGCCTTCTCAGATGAACACTTGAATTTTTGGCTGAATTTACTAAATAAAGAGGCCTTATCTTACAGGATTTTTAAAATCAAAGACTGACAACATGGGGTTATAATATTACTCTGGAATCAGTGTGTAAGACCATGGGGTTAACATGAAGCAATAGTCATACAATAGTGCATGACTTCAATTTGCTTCAAGTTGTTGCTTGCTTTACTTCCTTTTCTTATCCTTGCTACTGTAGGTTTGCATTTCCAAAAAGAAAAAGAAAAAAAATCTAATCTTTGCTCTAGGCTCTGTTTTCTGGAAGACTCTGGCTAAGGCAAACTTATAACCCCAGTTTGATTAATCAGGGTTAAGGGGACAATTTTTAGATTTGTCTTTGTGGTATTAGGGAAATAGACTTCCTTTTTTTGCCACTAGACACAAATCTGGAAGGCTATATTCCTGGAAGCTACTGGCAGTGGAAAAGGAGGGAGGCTGCTTAGAAATGGAGCAAACACAGAAGACCCAAGAAATGGAGACAGAAAACTCAATTCTGGTTACACTATTTGATCCCTGGGTCAAGCCTCACCTGAAGCTGTAGAAACCTGGGTTTCCAATCTCTTATAAATGAATAAACCCTAATTGATTCAAAGCTTCAGATGTCCTACATCTGAAGCTGACTGTTTTTAGAAGAACCATGCCTGTCTTACATCCTTAGCGCAGTCTGACATCCTTAGCTTATTTCCCCCTCCTCAACCTCTTCACTTAGGGCCATTTTCTCTGGCTCTCTCCAAGCAAGCAATGTCCTTTTCAATTACCAGAAATAGGTGTTTGGTTAAAGAGAGCCTGATCTTAATATGTGGAAGAAAAGATTTTCAAATGCAGAATATTGCCAGTGGGGTTCTCTTGAGCATATAAAAATTATAACTATTCTAGCACCTGGGAGAAACACAAATGAGCAAAATAAATTCCCTGCCCTTAGGCTCTGATGCCCTAGAGCAGCACTGTCCAAGAGAAATACAAGTGAGCCACAACACAAATGTGACCAAATAGGTAATTTAAGATTTTCTGGCAGCTACATAAATATAATAAAAATAAGTAAAAGTAACTTTAAAATATATTCATTTGACCCAATATATCCAAAATATTATAATTTCAATATGTAATCAATATAAAATTATGTGTTATTATTTTTTTTTTTGGTACTAAGTCTTCAAAATCTAGTATTTTGTAGTTACAGAGTAGATCTTTTTGGACTAGCCACATTTGCAGTGCTCAAGAGCACCACATGTGGCTAGTGGTTACTTCATTCAACAGTGCAGCTCTAGAGAGTAATCATACAGAGAAACACTTTTATCATATAGACTCTTATATGATAGACTGTAATCAGTGTGATGTTGGAGGTACAAATCTTGTGCTCTGAAAGAGGAAGGAAAGATGGAAAGAGGCAAGCAGATCATTTGTGTCTAATAGTATTTCCATGGTTACAGATCTCGCTGGAGATGGATGAATTATATCAATGAGTTTTGTATAGGAATGGGCCTTACATGCCCACACTTCTTAGGATATAGCCTTTTGGGGAAAGGGCATCACTTTCTAAAATTTGAGCTCCACAGTGTTGAGAATGAAAGCTTTGGGGAACATGATCCTACTGTCCTGGGACTCTCTCCTGCTTCACTCCCCCCAGCAGCATACCCTACACTGCAAACTTCATTTGAAGACAGGTCCATGTGTGAAAGGGTTGAGGAGAGGCTTTCCTGGCTTTGGAAGCTACATTTTGGCTACAGAAGATTATACTGGGGAGGAGGCAGAAACCTTCTCCAGCCTCAACCCAGCAATGCTGGGTTTTCAATACTTAGTATTTATTCATTTCACTTGATTAAAAAGATTGTCCTCAACTTTCATATTTCTAAGATCAAGCACATTTTCCTACACAACCAGAAAAGCATTATCACACCCAGGGTACTTATAATTGATAGATACTATTATTTAATATACAAGTCACATTTAACTTCCCCAACTGTCCTTTCTAGTATTCTGTATTTTATTTTTAAGAAATCTTTGCCTATTTTGAAGTCCAAACAATAGTTTCCTGTATTATATTCTAAAAGCTTTCTAGTTTAGCTTTTCACATTTAAGACTTTAATACTCCTGGAATTGATTTTTGTGAGGAAGTAAGGTAAGAGGTCTCATTTCATATATTTTTTTCATAAGGATACCCTATCGTCACAGAACCTTCATTGAAAAGACCATCTTTTCTCTGTTGCTATGTGATGCCACCTTTATTGTAAATTAAATTTCCCATATGTGATAAAACTAAAGAAAAGCAAGGAAGGGACTGTCCTAAAAGGCTAGTGTGTTTCCTCAAGAAGGGGGTATGGGAGTGTATTTGGAAAGGAACTATCGCTTTTCTGTTTTTGATCTAACGATGACATATCTTTTCAATACTTAATATTTACCTTTATTTTCCATTTCAGAATATAGCTGTGTTTATAAAGGTTAAAAGGCGGGCGCCAGCATCTTTGCAAAGGAGTTCGTGGTTGTTCTCAGCTGCGAACGCCGGCGCGAGAAGTAAGGTGGTGCGGAATCTAAGAAAGACAAAGCCAAGACCGCAGCACTGAACGGACAGAGGCCGGTGCACGGCCGGGAGAAGGACGGGCCCACACCTCTCTCGGACCCCGGCTTGCAGCTAGCCGGGACCCCCGCCGCGGTGAGAGCTTCCGGGTCAGGCGACAGCGCGATTCCGTCCAGAATTAAGCCACACGCACAGCCCACGCCGCGCGGGGACAGCCTGCCCAAGGCCTCCCCCTCACCTTAGCGGCCTCCTCGCCCCGCGGCGAAAGGGAGTCCGCTCCAGCCGCGGACTCGCGAGGACCCGGTGGTGCCGCTGAGGCCTCTGGGAGGGGGCGGGTCTGGGGAGGCCACTGAGCGTTCTGGGTGTGCTTTCCACCCGGGTCCGTGCCCGCTCCGCTGCTCTCTGCCCAAGCTCGGCCTGCTGGTCGTGGGCAGCGTCCGCGAGCAGTTCCGAGGCCGCGGCGGAGCCGAGAAGAGCCCGGGGTTCGAAGGAGTAGCTAAGGTTAGAGCAAGGCCGGCGAATGGGGGTGGGGAGCTGAGGGGCTGCGGTGTGGACCGCACGGATGGGAGCGGTCCCCGGGCAGCGGCTCGTCGTGTCTGCCCTCGCAGGCCAGGCTCCTGTGGCTTCTGGACTTTTCGCGGAGGTCCACTGGGACCCCTTCCCGAGGCCGGCGACCCCTTGCTGCCATTTCCGGCTCCTCCAAGACGTGGTGGGGAGTGCTTAGTAAACTTCAGGGCGGACGTGGAATTCCTGGGCCGACAGGTCGTTTGGGGCGCTTGGAAAGGCCCTTGCTGGAGGCGAGCGCTCTCGGAGCCCAGCTCCGGGCTGCTCCGAACAAGTCAGGATGTTGAGGGTGAAGGTCGTGGCAGCCCCACCGGCAGCAGGAACCCATCAGAGAAGAAAAGTCTCTCACCTGAGTCTCTAGTAAGCACCTGGGCTGAGGTTTGGGGCTGGAAGAGGGAACTGATCTTGGACTCCTGGGGGACTTTGGTTATTTTTGACTCTTTTGCTTGCAGGGAGCAAAGATTGGATTAAGTAACTACATCCGGGTTGTGGGAAAACGAAGAGATCATGGAGAATTTGATCCAGGAGAGGGGCAAGCGTTACCTAGCATCTGCGATGGGCAACAGCCTGTGCCGAGGGGATCAGAGAGGAGGATATGGAGCAATGTGAGGGACTGGTCAGGTGAGAAAGGACCAAAAGTCCCCGTTCTGCCACAGCACGGCGCAGAGTTGCTAATCTGGATTCTTCAGTGCAGACCTGGTTTTTCAGAGCTCCTTTCTCCTCCCCTAGCCGTGCGTCATTTTAGCATTCTGCACTTCCTGGTGTGGAGAAAGATCAGCCAAGTCCCAGGGGAGTAGAAGTTTCCTCTCTCCTAAAGTTTAATCTCATTTGTCAGAGGGAATAGAATAGATCTCTTCCGTGGGAAGGGGAAGGAGATCCACATTTCTTGAATGTTAGTATGTATATAATGTTTTATCATTATTGTGGGTAGCTGAGTACGGTTGGAAGGAGTACTCTAAAGTGTCAGTAGCTTCAGGAAAAGGAAAAACTTGCCCAAGAATACTCATGAGGCAAGTAGCATCCTACTAAATATTAACTGCCCTAGTCAGGATAAGGTTTAGAATCTAGATCCGTAGGACCCCAGACTCTTGACACTGGTATTGCTGGTATTTCCTGAATATTTTATTTCATTCACTTACCACCTAATAATTGTTGCCATTCCTATGTACTACCTGTATTGTTATTTTCATATTTTAAATTTTTTACTTTCACTTATTTAAAAACCAAACTTGTCCTAAGAAACACTCTCTATGAAATTATACATTTGATGGAAACTCTAATAGCTTTATATTCTGAGATACATCTGAAAATGTTGACCTTTGTGCCATGTAAAATCATCTCATGTTAGAAAGATACAAACTTGCATTAGGGACACAATGTACTGCATCATGCCCTTGCCTGGATTTTTTCTGCATAGGAAAGTCCAGGCAACACATCTGAGTCTAAATTGTCCATCACCAGTGTATTGTTTTCTTCTTTTAGATGAATAATTCCACAGAGAATGCCCTGTTTTTGTGTCTTCCCTGCATAACATTTCACTTAACCTATTCAGGGCTACCCTATTCTCAGTATGTAAAACAAGTACAAAATCCATACCTCAGGAGCTTACTCTCTCTTTGGGAGTTAATACTCACACGTGAATTAATCTAAAACAGTACTGTCCAATAGAACTTTCTGTGGTCAGGGAAATGTTCTATATCTTTGCCTTATGATGTACTACCCACTAGCCACATGTAGCTAT
The DNA here is from genome assembly GCF_003265705.2 of Callorhinus ursinus. Classification (NCBI taxonomy): domain Eukaryota; kingdom Metazoa; phylum Chordata; class Mammalia; order Carnivora; family Otariidae; genus Callorhinus; species Callorhinus ursinus. The sequence goes on along the minus strand of NW_027397080.1, from coordinate 5,548,965 downwards.
TGAGCACTTGAAATGCGCCTAATGCAACAGAGAAATTGAGTTTTAAATTTTATTTTAGTTAATTTAAATAGCCACATGTGGCTGATGGCTACATATCAGACAGCCCAGGTCTAAATATTTGGAAAAAAAATATTTTCAAGGTCCATTGATTTGGATTTAGTGCCCTCCCACTTGGGGGGGGAACACCCCAATATATGTTAATTGCCATTTAACTTCAATTTCTTGACAGAGGGTAAAGATTCTCTCCAACTTACAGGGACTTCATAGTTCAACTAACATTACTCATTTTGAAACAGTCATCATCTGAGGCACATTTATAATTTAAGACACTTTTTTTAAAAATTTTATTTATTTGAGAGAGAGAGGGTGCATGAGAGGGGATAGGGTCAGAGGGAGAAGCAGACTCCCCACAGAGCAGGGGGAGCCCGATGCAGGACTCGATCCCAGGACTCCAGGATCATGACCCGAGCTGAAGGCAGTCGCTTAACCAACTGAGCCACCCAGGCATTGCATATAATTTAAGACACTTGTACAAATGTGTAGCTTCTGTGTTTTATTACTATTAAAGTATATCCTGTACTTTATAGGATATAAGCAGAAGTCTTCACATTGTATTACATTGCAAATAACTTTTATTCCAGCTATATCTATGTTTTCTTTCATTAGGGACGTTTAGAGTATTTAAAAAAATGATTAAGTACAACCATAACTAATCTTAATACCATTTTCAAGGTATCAATTCTTAAGCTTTTAATATGGGAGTTGGTGTAGTCAATTTATTCATTGCTTATTAGATTAGAGAAAACTTGGCTCAAAGTTACCTCAATCAGTTTAAATTCTGTGTCAGATTATTTTCCTGGCACCCAAAGTCAAATACTGGTGGAGTGGTCATAACCTTGTTTTGTTTTGTCTTGTCTCCATGCTAGATTAGATATGTGAGGTCAGGAAGAAGGCTTAAGAAGAGTATCTTTACAGGATAATTTGCCTAGTTTCTTAGGATTAAAAATGTTTGAGAGACAAAGTAAATCAAACATAATGTGTGGTCTTTGTTTCCTGGTTTAAAGAAAAGCTATCCAAGACATTTTAGGGCAGTTGGGAAATTTGAGTATGGATGGTAGTATTAGGGACTTATTAATTTTGTTAGATGTGATAACAATATTGTAGTTAATGTAGGAGAATGTCCTTATCTAGAAATGTATGCTGAAGCATTTATACCTGAAATGTTATGATATCTATAATTTACTTTAAAATAGCCAAAATAAAATAATCCAAAAAATGCACACATGAAAGATGCAAATACAACATATCAACAATTGTTTATCTACATGGTATGTATATAGGTGTTCATTGTTCTATTTCTCTGTATATGTGAAATTTCTTGCAGTAAAAATTTTAAAAAGAGTACCTGTCCCACAGTAGAGTAGTGAGGTATTGGATGTGAAGCACTTGGCTCAGTGTCTGGCACTCAATAACTGCACAATAAAATATTCACTATTATAGTAAATACAGTGATATTTTATAATGCTTATTGACAGATATTTTCCATCATAAGCTAATTTCTTGTGGAGGGAAAAAATAAACTTAGTGGGAAACACCAATTTCTGTAATGTTAGGAGGGTAATTTATAAAGTCTGTATGGGTAAAGTAGAACCCACCAAGAGCTTTTCCTTTTTGCCATTTCCTTGATATATCTCAAATATAAAAAGCAACTGATTTCCACATGTTGCTGTGAACATCCTCTCTCATTACTTCATGCCAATAATTTGTGTGTGAGCAGATCTATTTATATTTATTTATAGTTAGTCTTTGAATTTTGCCATACCCTGTTCCTGAGAGCTATATTTAAAAACAGTCATTATGGAGCTGATTTTTCTCAAGGAACAGTTTGTAATTGAGTTTTATTTTCCTAGTCAAGGACTTTGTATTGAAGGAATTGTAGAAACGGACACAGTTTTACCAACATTGCCCCAACATTTACAAAGATCTGTACTCACTTAAAATAATAATGTCCCAAGTCAGGAGAATTTTGAAGCAGAAAAGGCAAACCTCAATCTCCTTTTATTTTATTATTATTTTTTAATATTTTATTTATTTATTCGACAGAGAGTGAGAGAGGGAACACAAGCAGGGAGAGTGGGAGAGGGAGAAGCAGGCTTTCCACTGAGCAGGGAGCCAGAGGTGGGGTTCAGTTCCAGGACCCTGAGATCATGACCTGAGCTGAAGGCAGATGCTTAACCTACTGAGCCACGCAGGCGCCCCTGACCTCAATCTCCTTTTAAATGAAGAGATTGAGGCCAAGGCAAATCTGTTACATTACTAATTGGTCATAAATAGATAGGCTTCTATTATTGAACACTACATCTGGAACTAATAATGTACTGTATGTTGGCTAATTGAATTTAAATGAAAAAAAATAGGCTTCTTTAAAGAATGTAAATAGTCATGATTCTTTTAACCTTATTAGAATTTGACAGTGCTTTGGAGAAATTTTTTATTTGTATAATACATTTCTTCAACAGGATATGCAGGGCTTTGTGCCATGGCAGAGACTGGGGAAGAGGTGTCAGCAGAGGCCTCAGGGTTCTCAGACTTGAGTGACTCAGAGTTTCTAGAGTATCTGGACCTGGAAGATACTCAAGAGTCAAGTGCTTCACTTAGCAAGCCTAGCCCTTCTTCTGAACTCCCTGGGAAGGATGGCAAGCTCATCAGCTTACCAAAGTGGAAAAGAAGATTGGATATCTCATCACCTATGGAGCGATTCCACCTTAACTATTTGTATGTCACCGACCTGTGTACTCAGGACTGGTGTGAACAGCAAATGGTATATGAAAGGGAGCTTCCTGGTTTCTTGGCTCCTGAGAAGGCGGCTGTTTTGGACACTGGTGCCAGCATCCACCTAGCTAGAGAACTAGAAGTTCATGATCTTGTGACTATCCCCATCAATACTAAAGAAGATGCTTGGGCAGTTAAGTTTCTGAATATATTATCAATGATTCCTATCTTGCAGTCAGAAGGACGCATCAGAGAGTTTCCAGTGTTTGGAGAAGTGGAGGGTGTGCTGCTCGTTGGAGTAATTGATGAGCTGCACTATACAGCCAAGGGGGAACTGGAACTGGCTGAACTTAAGACACGCAGGCGCCCTATGCTCCCTCTGGAAGCCCAGAAAAAAAAAGACTGTTTTCAAGTCAACCTGTACAAATACATCTTTGATGCCATGGTTCAAGGGAAAGTGACCAGTGCCAGCCTAATCCACCACACAAAATTATGTCCAGACAAGCCACTAGGACCTTCAGTGCTGAGGCATGCCCAGCAGGGAGGCTTCTCTGTGAAGTCCTTGGGTGACCTCATGGAGCTAGTCTTCTTGTCTCTAACACTGTCTGACCTCCCAGTTATTGATATCCTGAAGATTGAGTATATCCACCAAGAGACTGCCACTGTGCTGGGTACAGAGATTGTGGCCTTTGAAGAGAAGGAGGTGAAAGGCAAACTGCAGCACTATATGGCCTACTGGATGGGCCACCGAGAGCCTCAAGGGGTTGATGTGGAGGAGGCTTGGAAGTGCCGGACGTGCAACTATGCAGATATCTGTGAGTGGAGGAAAGGCGGTGGGATGCCCAGCTCCATTCTAGAGCCCCAAGCCAAAAAAGTGAAATGAACAGAAGGGTATGCCTTCTTCAGGAACTTCAGAATATATCAGCAGAATAAAAGAGGACCAGTCGTTGAGCTTGGCTTTCATGGAGAGTGTTCTTATTTTGCTTCTTTTCATATTTCCTCAAATTCTAACCATTTAAATCATGACCAGGGTTCAAGGGTGAGTGGGAGGAATCTGGGATTATATGGTCTCTGGAACTTTGCTGTGAATTGCCAAGAAGAGAGTTGCTCATCATGGCTGGAGCAAAAGGTATCCTTCAGCAATCATTGCTTTCCTAAGAAGATTCTGAAGTTTCTATTAAGTCTCTTTCCTATTTTTTATTAGTCAAGGCTTTCTACATTTTATATAATAAAATAAAATGAAATGCTGTTCAGGTCAGTTGAACTGATTTTTTTTTTTTTCATAATCTCAGTCCTTCAAAGATGACCACTATAAATAGTTGTATGGTATTCCAAGCCTTTAAGTACATAACATAAACATATTTCTGAAGCAGAATTAGTGGAATGAGCACACCAAGAATTTAAAATAAGCATGATAAATATGCTCAAAGAAATAAGGGGAAACGAAGCAGGAGTAGGAGATCATAAAAAATGAAAACATTAGATATAAAAAATATAATATATGAAGTAACATGTAACAGTCACACCTTACAATACCACTCCTAGGGGTAGGCCAAGGGAAGCTCTTACACATATGAAGAAGAGTATACTTTGTAGTACTTTCACAATAGCAAAACCTAAACCTAGAATGTATCCAGGTGCCCATGATCAGGAGAGTGTGGATAATGTATAGCAGCCAAAATAAATGAGCCACAATGACGTGCAACATAGGTGAATCTTAGCACAATATTAAATGAAAAGATAAGTCCCCAAAGGTTACATATGGTACGGTGCCCTTTTTATAAAGGGAGAACCAACAAAATTAAAAAACTTTTTTTTTTTTTAAAGATTTTATTTATATGAGAGAGAGACCACAAGAGGGGGTAGAGTCAGAGGGAGAAGCAGACTCCCCGCTGAGCAGGGAGCCTGATGTGGGACTTGATCCCCGGACTCCGGGATCATGACCTGAGCCGAAGGCTGTTGCTTACCTGACTGAGCCACCCAGGCGCCCAAAATTAAAAACATTTTAAGGAAAATGTGAAGATAGTGGAGAGGAATCTCAGTGCATTTCAGGAGGTGGTGAAACCCTTAACTGCAAACATCACCAAAGAGGCCAGAGGAAAGAATGATACAGATATCACCTGGAAGGAAAAGGCTTGTTTATGCAGACACTACTGGAGAATTTGCGTAAGTAGATGGAGGGGGGAGAAGAGTTGGCAGGGGTGGGGTTTCCATATGAACTAGAAGGTCAAGAACCAGCAGAACATGGTGAATATTGTTAATGTGACTCCATGTTCTACATGAACTGGTAAAACCTGGGCATTTTTGGAGTTACGGTAAATTACCTCTGGAGGTGTTCTGAGCTACACATAAACTTTTCTTATGGACAATGGGAATCTTGTAATAATAACTCTTTCTCATTTACTGAATGAGTGTTATGTGCCAGGCATTGTGCTAAGAACTTTTATGATTAAATCTGTATATCCATTATTATCCCTGATGAGGGAATTGAGGCTTAGAAGCCATCTAAAACTTGCCCGAGATCCTACAGTTTGAAAGTGGGAGACTCCAGCCTAGATATGTCTGACTGCAGTGCTTATGCTCTTAACCATTATGCTCTAAGTTATTTCTTGCTGTTGTTAAGCCTCCGACACTGTATCTTATTCTAGGCCCTAGGAAGTTTGGAATCAAACTGGGGGCATAGTAAGTAAACTGGACTTTATAGGATAAACAGTATTAACAGTCTTCAAGAAAACAACTTGCTCAGAGTTCTGTTGGCATCATCTTAGGTATGCTAGAAGCTTTATTTTTATTTTATTTTATTATGTTACGTTAGTCACCACACATTGCATCATTAGTTTTTGATGTAATGTTCCATGATTCATTGTTTGTGTGTAACACCTAGTGCTCCATGCAATACGTGCCCTCAATAATACCCATCACTGGACTAACCCACCCCCCTCCCCGCAAAATCCTCAGTTTGTTTCTCAGAATCCATAGTCTCTCATGGTTCATCTCCCCCTCTGATTTCCCCCCCCTTCATTTTTCCCTTCCTACTATCTTCTTCTTCTTTTTTTTTTTTTTTAACATATAATGTATTATTTGTTTCAGGGGTACAGGTCTGTGATTCATCAATCTTACACAATTCACAGTGCTCACCATAGCACATACCCTCCCCGATGTCCATCACCCAGCCACCCCATCCCTCCCACCCCCCCACCACTCCAGCAACCCTCAGTTTCCTGAAATTTCCTCCCTCTCTGGTTTCATCTTTTGTTTTTTTCCTCTCTTCCCCTATGATCCCCTGCCGTATTTCTCAAATTCCACATATCAGTGAGATCATATGATAATTGTCTTTCTCTGATTTATTTCGCTTAGCATAATACCCTCTAGTTCCATCCACATCGTTGGAAATGGCAAGATTTCATTTTTTGATGGCTGCGTAATATTCCATTGTATATATATATACCACCTCTTCTTTATCCATTCATCTGTTGATAGACATCAGGGCTCTTTCCATAGTTTGGCTATTGTGGACATTTCCCCTTTCTCTGCATCCTCGCCAACATCTGTCATTTCCTGACTTGTTAATTTTAGCCATTCTGACTGGTGTGAGGTGGTATCTCATTGAGGTTTTGATTTGGATTTCCCTGATGCCGAGTGATGTTGAGCACTTTTTCATGTGTCTGTTAGCCATTTGTATGTCTTATTTGCAGAAATGTCTGTTCATGTCTTCTGCCCATTTCTTGATTGGATCATTTGTTCTTTGGGTGTTGAGTTTGATAAGTTCTTTATAGATTTTGGATACCAGCCCGTTATCTGGTATGTCATTTGCAAATATCTTCTCCCATTCTGTCGGTTGTCTTTTGGTTTTGTTGACTGTTGCCTTTGCTGTGCAAAAGCTTTTTATCTTGATGAAGTCCCAATAGTTCATTTTTGCCCTTGCTTCCCTTGCCTTTGGCAATGTGTGTAGGTTGAATTTGCTGTGGCTGAGGTTGAAGAGGTTGCTGGATTCCTGTCTCACATTTAGGTCTTTTATCCATTTTGAGTCTATTTTTTTGTGTGGTGTAAGGAAATGGTCCAGTTTCATTCTTCTGCATGTGGCTGTCCAATTTTCCCAACACCATTTGTTGAAGAGACTGTCTTTTTTCCATTGGATATTCTTTCCTGCTTTGTCAAAGATTAGTTGACCATAGAGTTGAGAGTCCATTTCTGAGTTCTCTATTCTGTTTCATTGATCTATGTGTCTGTTTTTGTGCCAATACCATACTGTCTGGATGATTACAGCTTTGTAATAGAGCTTGAAGTCCAGAATTGTGATGCCACCAGCTTTATTTTTCTTTTTCAACATTCCTCTGTCTATTCAGGGTCTTTTCTGGTTCCATACAAATTTTAGGATTATTTGTTCCATGAGAAAAGGGAACTTTTAAACACCGTTGGTGGGAATGTAAAGTGGTTTAGCCACAATGGAAAATAGTATGGCGATTCCTCAAAAATTAAGAATAGAACTACCATGTGATCCAGCAATACCACATCTGGGTATTTATACAAAACGAAAACCAAAAGCCAAAACACAAACACCAATTTGAAGAGACATATGCACCCCTATATTCATTGCAGCATTATTTACAATAGTCAAGATATGGAAGAAACCTAAGTGCCCAACAGATGAATAGATAAAGAAAATGTGGTATGTGTATGTGTGCACATACAAACACACACACAAAATGGAATGTGAAATATTAGTTATAAAAAATAATGAAATCTTGCCATTTGTGACAACATGAATGGGCCTAGACAGTATTATGCTAAGTGAAATCAGAGAAAGACAAATACCATATGATTTCACTTATATGTGGGATCTGAAAAACAAAACAAATGAACAAATAAAGCAGAACAGAAACAGACTCATATTTTCCCATATCTGGGAAACAACACAAATTCCATGACGCATTTATGGAGATAAAACTATAGACAATTACACATTTATTCAGTATTGCAAATATTTATTTAGCACCTATTATGTGCCAGGTTCTGGAGATACCGTCATGAACAAAACTAAAATTCTACCAATATCAATTCCAATGTATGGGTTTTTCCCCAAAACCAAACAATTCTCTGACACCACCTGGTGATAGTGTCAGATCCCACAGGTTAAGAGCTCAGTCCTACAAGCCTGGTCCTCACCCCAACTTCAGATGCCAATCACAAGTCCATGTTGTCACCTGTGCTTTCAACCTACTGGCTATAGATTGGAGGTTCCAACAACAACCCAACCCTCCCTTGGGTTTGACCAATTTGCCAGGCAGCTCACAGAACTTGGAGAAATACTTTATTTTCTAGACTACCAGTTCATTAGAAAAGAATATATAACTCAGGAACAGTCAGATGGAAGAGATGCATAGGACAAAGTATGGGAAAGGGGTAAAGAGCTTCCATACCCTTTCTGGGTCATCACTCTCCCTGTACCTCCATGTGTTCACCAACCCAGAAAGTCTCTGAACCCTATCCTTTGAGTTCTTATGGAGACTTCATTACATAGGCGTGATTGATTAAATTATTGGTCACTGGCAGTTGATTCAACCACCAGCCTCTCTCCCCTCCCCAGAAGTCGGGGAGTTGGGACTGAAAGTTCCAACCCTCTAATCATATGGTTGGTTCTCCTGGCAGCCAGCCCCCATCCTTAGGTACAGTCCAAAAGTCACTTCATTAATACAACAAAAGACACCATTATCATTAGGAAATTCCAAGAGTTTTAGGAGCTTTGTGCCAGAAATGGGGATGAAGATGAAACATATATTTTGGGGTGTCTGGGTGGCTCAGTCGTTAAGCATCTGCCTTCGGCTCAGGTCATGATCCCAGGGTCCTGGGATTGAGCCCTGCATCGGGCTCCCTGCTCTGCAGGAAGCCTGCTTCTCCCTCTCCCTCTCCTCCTGCTTGTGTTCCCTTTCTCACTGTGTCTCTCTCTGTCAAATAAATAAATAAAATCTTAAAAAAGAAATATATATTTCTTATGTCACAATATCACAAAACAAAAATAATGTGCTTTCATAGAACATATATACAATGAGGGAAAGAAAGGAAAAGAAATAGGAGAAATCAAGGATGGCTCCTAAATTTTTGCTTGAGTAATGAGGTGGTGATGTATTTATTGAACTAGAAGTGTTAGATTGGGGGATGCGAGGGGGCAGGCATTAATGTGTTTGGACATGTGAAGTTGGAGGTGACTTTTAGGTATTTAAGGGGAGATTTCAGGTAGGCATAGGAATCAGGGGTCTTCTGATCAGGGGAGAAGTGAAAACTGGAGATATATATTTTTTAGTCATCATCACATAAATGGTATTTAAAATCATGGGACCAAATGAGATCATTTAGAGGAAAATTTCAGAAAGAAAAGACCCAAGATCAAACCCTTGAGTATTCAAACATTTGGAGGTAGAACAGAGGAAGAGTTTTAGTAAAGGAAATACAGAAGTAGTCTTAGTGAAGTGGGGGAAACTAGATTTTTTGAGATGTTCTAGAAACCAAAATAAGGAAGTGTTTTAATTATGTTAATTGATGTTGAGGTCAAATATAATGAGGACAGAATTGGAATTTCATTAGTAACTTCACAAGATCAGTTTCAGGAGAATAGAGTCAAGAAGCCATTAGAGTGGGGGGCGCCTGGGTGGCTCAGTCGTTAAGCATCTGCCTTCGGCTCAGGTCATGATCCCCAGGGTCCTGGGATCGAGCCCCTCATCGGGCTCCCTGCTCCGCAGGGGGCCTGCTTCTCCCTCTCCCACTCCCTGCTTGTGTTCCTTCTCTCGCTGTGTCTCTCTGTCAAATAAATAAATAAATCTTAAAAAAAAAAAAAGAAGCCATTAGAGTGGACTGCAGAGAAAATTGGAGGTGAGAAAATGTAGGCAGCAACAAGAAGCAACTTTAAAAATTTTTTTTATTGTTATGTTAATCACTATACATTACATCATTAGTTTTTGATGTAGTGTTCCATGATTCATTGTTTGTGCATAACACCCAGTACTCCACACAGAACGTGCCCTCTTTAATACCCATCACCAGGCTAACCCATCCCCCCACCCCCCTCCCCTCTAGAACCCTCAGTTTGTTTTTCACAGTCCATCGTCTCTCATGGTTCGTCTCCCCCTCCGATTTACTCCCCTTCATTCCTCCCCTCCTGCTATCTTTTTTTTTGTCTTAACATATATTGCATTATTTGTTTCAGAGGTACAGATCTGTGATTCAACAGTCTTGCACAACTCACAGCGCTCACCATAGCACATGCCCTCCCCAATGTCTATCACCTAGCCATTCCATCCCTCCCACCCCCCCACCACTCCAGCAACCCTCAGTTTCCTGAGATTAAGAATTCCTCATATCACTAAGGTCATATGATACATGTCTTTCTGTGACTGACTTATTTCACTCAGCGTAACACCCTCCAGTTCCATCCATGTGGTTGCAAATGGCAAGATCTCATTCCTTTTTATGGCTGCATAATATTCCATTGTGTATATATGCCACATCTTCTTTATCCATTCATCTGTCGATGGACATCTTGGTTAACAAGAAGCAACTCTTAAGAATTTTTCTACGAAGGAAAGTTAGGAAATGGTGAATTGCTCATGTGGGCTACAGATCAAGAAAGGATTTTTTTTTTAAGTAGACTCCATGCCTGCCCTGCATGGAGCCCAATACCGGGCTTGAACTCATGACCCTAGATCAAGACCTGAGCTAAGATTAAGAGTCGGACACTTAACTGACTGAGGCACCCAGGCACCCCAAGAAAAGATTTTTTTAATTTTTAAAAAAATATTTATTAGAGAGAGAGAGTGCTCACATGAGCAGGGGTGGAGGGTCAGAGGGAGAGGGAGAAGCAGACACCCCACCCCACAATGTGGGGCTCAATCCCAGGACCCTGAGATCATGACCGGAGCCAAAGGCAGACACTTAACTAAGCCACCCAGGTGCCCCAAAAGGATGTTTTTAAAAGATGAGATATAAAAAATATGTTTTTATGACATTGAAAATACCAGTAAAGTCAATGGCTACTAATATCAAGTGGGCTCTTACTGTTGCTGAGCGATAGTACTGTATTTCCTTAATCCATTCACTCTCCCACATTCCTAAATAACTATCATTAGAATCTCAGATGCCATTGACTATAAGATACATAAATATTTCATACTCTAAAAAAAAATGCTGCCAGTTAAAACTATGGCTTGCCAACATTTGTATGAAGGCAATTTCGCAGATGTTAAAATATGAAAAGTGTATTAGAATCAATGTAATATAGTATTTCTTTTCTCTCCTCAAACCTCCAATACCTTCTCCCTATCTTCATTTTCAGCTTCCTATTTCATTGAGAAAAGGACACTCAGAAGCACTTGGAAAAGGACACCCTCATTCTCCCACCACCAAATCTGTATGCCTATCTGCATCTGTACCTATAAATTCTGCCTCCCTTTTTATTTCAATAGATGAATGTTCCATACTCACAACTGATCCTTCTGATGTTTACTGGATTCCATCCTTTTTCTCAAGAACTTTCTTCCTGCAACTGTCCCATGTCTCCTATATTTTCAATTTCCCCCTTTACTGTATCATTTTAATTGGCATACATACTATAATTTCTTCCAGCTTAAAAAAAAAATTCTGGACCCCAAATCCATATGCAATGACAGCTTTCTTTTTCTACTCACCTTTAAAAAAAAACCAAACTTTTTTTTTTTTTAAGATTTTTATTTATTTGACAGAGAGACAGAGAGAAAGACAGCGAGAGAGGGAGTACAAGCGGGGTGGGGGGTGAGAGAGGGAGAAGCAGGCTTCCCGCAGAGCAGGGAGCCCGAGGTGGGGCTGGATCCCAGAACCCTGGGATCAGGACCTGAGCCAAAGGCAGACGCTTAATGACTGAGCCACCCAGGCGCCCCAAAAAACCAAACTTCTTAAAAGTACTGTCTATACTTGCTTTCTACACTTCCTCTCTTCCCATTCTTTCATCCCACTCTTATCAAATTCTTACCAGATTTAATCAGACTTCTAACTACACCAAAACAGCATGTTTCAACAGCTTCTACAATGCTAAATCCAATGGTCAATTCTTAGTTATCATCCTATTTATCACCAGCATTTAACACAGTGGATCACTCTCCACGTCTTGAAACATTTTCTTCCTTCGATTTTGCAGATCCAAACTCTCCTACTTTTAAGTCTGTCTCACACATTATCTCTTAGTCTTCTTTCTTCGGTCCTCTTCATCTCCTTTGTTGGGACCTAAGCTGGCACATTGCTAGAAGAAACTGAACTAAGGGTAGATTATTATTTTACACGGCTGATTTAGATTTTCCAGTTCTTAAAAATTCTTATGTCTTTTATATTTTTTAACGAAAATGATATATACACCTCCTTTTTATAAATCAGCGCGTCTCTCAGAGAAGGCCCGGAGATACCAACCCAGGAATCTTCCCCCAAAGAGGCCGATGCTTCTGACGCCTTCCGGAAACGAGCTCCACATGCCTTATGGGAAATGTAGTCCCCTATGAATAGCCTGCACCGCGGAGGGACCTGGGAACCTGGGCGTCAGTTACTTCCGCACACGCGCAATGGGGCGGCAGCCGGTATTCCGTAATCTTCCGACCTGTGCCAAGTGAATCGGGAGCGCGGGTCTCGCCCCGAGTCTCTAGGAGAGCTCTGTAACCTGATGTTTTAGAGGCAAAGCTGGGAGCGTGGCGGTGAAAGTCAGGTATGACTCTGCGGAGCCTGGGGACGTAAGGGACGGGAGAGGAGAAAGACAGACACCAGTTTATTGGCTTACCTAACCGAAGATAAAACTTCACAACCCCCACGTGCGGTGATTTCGTGTTTGGGTGTGTGAGACCTGTCCAATTCCGGAATAGTTCAGAGAGAGCAAGAGCAGGGTCTGACTACCACTCAGTGGATTCCCAGATTCCGGGTGGGGCAGGGGCAGGGGCAGGCGCAGTTTGCATATTCCTACTCTTATAGGTAGAGATAACTGTGTAGGAGTATGTGCATCAAGCTGCACCTTTCCTGGTTACAGGAACATCATTGGCCCTACCAGAGCCTGCAAAAGGTAATATTAAACCATTCAAAGGGATCTAGGAAGAAAGCATTTCTAGAGAAACTGCTATGTTCTCTTCTTAGTGTATTTTCACAATAATCTGAAGTAAGTGTTCTCTCCATTTTGCATATGAACTGAAGCTGAGAGAGGTTATTTGCTTTAGACTGAGCTTAGAAAGTGGAAGAGCTGAGATTCAAACCCAGATGAGTTTTCTCCAAATTATCTTCCTTCTCTTTCTCTCCTCTTCCTCCTCCTCTTCTTCTTTTGAGTATAGTTGACACACAATGTTACATTAGTTTCAGATGTACAACTTAGTGATTTGACAAGTTTATACATTATACTATGTTCACCACAAGTGTAGTTACCATCTGTACCCCTTAAATGACTATTACAGTATCATTGACTATTCCTTATGCTGTGCTCCAAATTTTTTTCTTTTTTTGCAAGATAGCATCCTGCGAAAAAAACAAAGAGTTGGATTTATTCTTCTTTTGAAATATTTGAGCAATGAATTCTAAGTAAATTTCGATTTGTAGTCTTCTTTTTTTTTTTTTTAAAGGGTCTCTGTTGAATCTGCAGATTTTCCAGGGAACACTATGTAAATAAAGCTGTGAGTCCCTTTTGCGTATTTTAGCCTTTCTATGGCCCCAGCTTTGCTGGTTGGAATTTTTAAAAACCGATACTAGGCTCATGGGAGATGGTGACTTTCCAGAGAAAGAGGGAGAGAGAGAGAGAGAGATTGATTTAGAGTTTAAACTGAAAGTGCTCCAGCTTGAAAAAAAAAAAAAATTCCTGGGTCCAGCCTTCTCAAGAAAACCCAACCTAATATGAGCTCTCTTATCCCAGCTTCAGAGCAGAGAATTCGAGAGATATCGAATCTCAGAGACCAGGCTTTTAGTTAGTCTTTTGATTCATTTATTTTTATTTTCTTAGGATAAATTTTGGGAGGAAAAAATGTCACTGGTTCAAAGATTAACAACTTGCTATTAGATCAGCAGGACAGAAGTGTACAACATATTTATCTAACCTTCATATATTCATACCAAAACCACCAGTAGAGTTTGGTGCTTATAAAATATGGACTTTTCTGACATCTCCTAGAATCATCATTCTCCCACTAGGTGACATTTACTGAAGCTGCAATGTGGGTCATTCTTTTCTGATAGTGCTTCTTTTCTTTTCTACATTGCTTCCTAGTTTTTCATGCCTTTCTATTCTTTTTTCCCATTTTTATATTCATAGATCTCTGTGTAAGAGCTGCAGAAAATGATCAACTTGCAGGTAATGTATCCATTTATTCAGTCACTTAAATCTCTCAAAAATCCATATAAAAAGGAAATGTATAAACAGGGAAAATGTGGATTGGATCGATCAAGTCCAAAAGAAAATTTAGAAAATTGATAAGTTGATATCCAGGTCACAGGGTCTGCACATAGTTGGAATAAATTTGAGCTGCATGTGTATACCCAGTCTTTATACAATCAAAATGGATAGCCAACCAGTTAAAGTATTGGTATTATCTGTAATGATGAAGCTAAATAATTCCTCAGATAAGTAAAGATATTCCTGATTCAATTCTCTGGGAAAAAAAAATCTTATAATGGGTTTTCATAGAGATAATGTTAGAAATAACATTCATAGCAACAACCCTGTGATAAATATAATGTCACATTTCCCGTGACTTTCTTAGAGTGTTTCCCAGAGTAAGCAGAGAACATAGTGCCAATAAGCAGCACTATATGAACTCAATTTGTAAGTTCAGTTACATAGCCTTTCTAATATTCTTCTGGAACCATAAGTAAATCTTGTACCTTTTCCCAGAGTCTTCTGGTATTCTTGAGCATTTTCTCTTCCATGTGAATTTTAAAATCAGTGTGTCAGGCTCTATAAAGGAATATATTAGGTGTTCTAATTGTGATTGCGGTATACTTTTAGATTGATTTGTAGAGAATTCATAACTTTTCAATAATGTATTCTCCTTTCATTTTTTTATAGGTCCTTATTTACATTTTTATAGGTTTATTATAATTCTTGTACATTTCTTGTAATGTTTATTCTTACTTATGGTTTAGATTGCTGTTGAGAATGGATGGATCTCTTTTCATTATATTTTCTAATTGGCTATTTTGGTGTATAGGAAAATATGCTTTTATCTATTTGACTTTATGTCAACTTACAGGACTCTTATTAAGTCCAAGAATTTTTTAGTTGGTTCTTAGATTTTCTAGGTAGACAGTCATATACTCTTCAAATGGAGTTTTGTTCCTTACTGCTCCATATGTATGTCTTCAATTTTTTTCTTGTCTTATTGCAATGGACAGGACTTCTGGGAACTATAATTTTCAATGTAATTACTAGCCAGTATCTTTTTTGTTATAATTTTAATGGGAATGGTTCCAGTGTTTCATTGTTTCCTTTTGAATTTTGGTAGATATTTGGGGTTTTTTTGTTTTTTGTTGTTTTAATCAAGTTAAAGATTTTTAGCTTAAGATTGTTTTCATAAATTGGAAACTTTTTTTCTTATATGTTTTTTAAAATACCTGTTGATAAAATAATATATTTTGTCTTCTTTAATACAGCAGTTTAGATAATTTCTAATACATTTCTTAATACTGAACTATCTATGCATTCATGGGACAAACCCTAGCTAGTCTCCTAACTTTTTAAAGGGCCATATAGTAAATATTTTAGGTTTGAAGTCCACACGGCCTCTGTGGCAACTACTCAACTGTGACTTCGCAGCTGAAGTAAATGAATGGGTGTAAATATTCCAGTAACATTTTATTTACAAAAACAGCAGGCCAGTGTATAGGTTGTAGTTTGCCGACCCCTGTTCTTTATGGTCTTAACTATCTCTTTGTGAAAGACATGTAGCTACATGCCTTTTTAATTTCAACGTAAGTTAGTTAAACATGATTTTGGCCTTATGGTTGAGAGGGTATATTTTATCATGTAAAAAAGGGTCCTTATTTTCTATTTTATTATGGTCATGTGAGTCTGACATGTTAACCTTATAGCCCTTCTAATTTATATATTTACTTTATTGTGTCTAATAGATTGTAAGATCTCTGAGACCAGTAATACCTTTATTCTTTTTTGTATCACTAGTACAGTGTATGGTAGGTCCTTATTAAACATTTTTTGAGTGAATGAAGGAAGGACATATAAACAATATTTTAAATAATTTTATTGAGACATAATTCAAATATTACAGATTGACCCATTTAAAGTATATACAACTCAGTGGTTTTTAGTCTATTCACTAAAATTATGCGCTCCATTATCTAACTTTAGAATATTTTCATTACCTCAAAAGAAACCCTATATTAGCAGTCATTCCCTGTTCCTCCCATCTCCCAGCCCTAATTTGTTTTCTGTTTCTATGGATTTGCCTTTTCTGAACATTTAATGTAACTAGGACAATACAATATGTGATTTTTTTTTTTGACTAGCTTCTTTCACCTAGCACAGTATTTTCAAGGGTCATCAATGTTACATGTATGCCAAATAATATTGCATTATATGGATATACCTCATTTTGTTTATCCATCTATTCATCAGCTGATGGATACTCATATTGTTTTTACTTTTGGATGAATACTTCTTGGTGAACATTTGTGTATAGGTTTTTATATGGGCATATATTTTCAGTTTTCTTGGGTATATACTTAGGAGGAATTGCTGGGTCATATGGTAACTCAATGTTTTACATTTCAAGGAACTGTAAAACTGTTTTCCATAGTTGTTGCACCATTTTACAACCCCTCTAGCAATATATGAGAGTTCCAGTTTTACCACATCCTTGTCACTGCTTGTCATTGTCTGTCTTTGATTTTAACCATCCTAGTGAGTGTGAAGTGGTATCTCATTTGGTTTTGATTTGTATTTACTAATGATGTTGAGCATCTTTTCATGTGCTTTTGGACCATGTGTGTCTTTGGAGAAAATCTGTTCAAATCCTTTGCCCATTTTTAAGTTGGGTTATCTTTTTACTGTTGTGTTGCATATTCTAGATACAAGTCTCTTACCAAGGTATATGATTTGCACATATTTTATCCTATTCTGTGGGTTGTCTTTTCACTTTCTTGATGTTGTCCTTTGAAGCACAAAGTTTAAATTTTGATGATTTCCATTTTATCTGTTTTTTTCTTTGGCCACTTACACTTCCTGTTGTATCTAAGAAACCATTGCCCAATCCAAGGTCAGAAAGATTTACTCCTATGTATGTATTCTAAGAATTTTATAGTTTTAGCTCTTGCATTTAGGTCTCTGATCCATTTTTAGTTCATTTTCGCATATGATGTGAGGTGTTTGTGTGTGTGAAGGGGGTCCAGCTTCATTCTTTTGCATGTGGATATTTAGCTATCCCAACACCATTTGTTAAAAAGACTATGCTTTACCCGATTCAACTGTCCTGACACTAGTGAATATTTTTTTTCACTAGTGAATATTTTTAATGTGATTTTTGTTTCTATCACAAATATATTTCTGAGTCAAGCATACAGTAGTTATCATATATAACTTTCTGAAAACTCAACAATGAATATGATATGATCATAAAAGATTGCCATGATTCTCTTGCAAGTCCCCAGAAGATGCACACTTTAGTTTGAAGATGAATGTGCTGTTACAGGGATCAGTGACATTCCCGGATGTGGCTGTGGACTTCACCCCAGAGGAGTGGCAGCTGCTTGACTGTGAGCAGAGAACCTTGTATTGGGATGTGATGTTGGAGAACTTTAGAAACCTCATCTCAGTGGGTAAGGACAGTGGGTGGTAACTCTTCAGGGGAACTAAGAATATACTCCTAGCGCCCTGCCTTTAGGATTTGTGGAAGCTGTGGACATTCTGAAGCATTCCTGAGTTTGGCCCTGAATGTTGGTGGTCAGAGATTCTTAATCCCCTTTGAGGTGATGCATAAACAGATAGAGGGTTTATGCTTCTGCCTCCCCAATGGAGGAGAAGGGTCTTTTCTGTTCCAAAGCCTGTTTGTCATCCTTTCCAGGCCCTGAGACTCAAGGAGACAGACCTGAATTGCGAGGTAGTCGTTTGTCTCTGGCACTTGGTCTCCAGTTCTGTGTTGTTTCCCATGAACAGGGGGCCCAGTTACCAAAACAAAAGCGATCTTCAAGGCAGAGCAAGGACAAGAGCCATGGATGAGGGAAGGGGTGAACCCACGTTGGCGCCATCCAGGTGAGTGAAAGAAAACCAGGTAGATGGGAGTCTTTGGAATTGAGATTCCAGTTGGTCAGTGAGGGACAGGTCCCTCTGAAGCAGCTCTTTCAGGAAGCCCTTCTTAAAAGCCACACAGCTTTGGAAGTGACTGGGTCCACTTGACATAACATCGTCAGATCCCCAGATGACACCTTCACTCACTCTGCTCACATAGCCACTCTTTCTCTTTGCTCAGCTTTTGTATGGAGGGAGGTCCCTCTCCTCTCTGCCCCAGCTCCCTGCACTGCCTGTTCCATGGAGGTCCTTGCTTTGTTCTCTTAATTCCTAAAATCTTCATTCTTCTTTTTTTCCTCAACACGAGCACAGATCTTTTCCATACATCTGGTTCTCATAAGGTAGTCAGATTGTGTGGATTTGAAGTCTTACTCTACCAGTCACTGTCTAACCTAATTATTTTGTAGCACAACTTTTTTTATAAAGGAGGGATAATATTAATCCTTACTTCAGGTTTCTTTTAAAGATCACATGAGTTAATGCATGTAAAACCCTTCAAATAGTTGGTATATAGTATGTGTTCAGTATATGTTGGTTGTTTTTATTCCAAAACTTCTAGTAACATTATGCTTTCTAATTATTTCCCCTTTTCAAAAAAAAAACCTCTTCCTTTTCTTGTAACATATACCCCACCTGTGTACCCCATCTTGCTCATCTTTAGTCTCACTGCTGACTTGGGGTATCTACCTTATAGTGCATCTCTCTGCTTCACTTGGTAATACTGATATTATTTGGAAATTCCCCAACATCATGTGAGTTGGTTCCTCACAAATCTGCCCTCACCCTCACTTACTGTTTCCCCACCGTTGCTTCCTGCCTTTGTGTCCACCTTCAGAACTCCTCTCACCACAACTCCCTCAGAAACTTCATCCCTCTGAAGAACTAATGGGATTTTCTTTGTGCTATCTGTGGCATCTGTACGTCTCCAATTTCTCATTCCCATACTTTTTCCCACCTGGCCTTCATCTCAGTTTTTTCATAGTAAGCACTATTTAATATTCTTCAACCTTCACCTTTCTGTTTACGTTATAATAAAGGATAATGGCTGGCCTGCTGCTTTGCAGTCTCCAAATCACTGTGGTAAGCAACTTAGCTTTTTTCCCTCAAGAGTGTGTCCTTACATACTTTTATGACTTATTACCTATGATTTAACTATTAGTTTATCCAAGACTGATTTAAAATAAAATTTTCTTTTTCCACAGAGCCTATAAAAGATGTATGTTTCAAATGATTAAGACACAAATTAAGTGTATTTTAGATCCCCTGGGTCCCCAACTTCTAATGACCTAAACCAAGTGAATTTTAACTCCTAATAGGGTGTCTAGGCTGTTCATGAGTCTATATTGCCAATTTCATCCTATTTTCTGGCTTATCTTAGATGTTCCTGCAAGATGTATCCAAATCATTACATGTTCCTTGTCACTCTCTTGACAAACACAAATTATTTCTTCATAACTTGTGATATTTAAAAGGATTTTAAGGCCCTCTTTAATGTGATCCCATTTTGTTTGCCCGGAATGGTCCATCTTTTCCTTATGCCATGGCAGTTGGGCTCTTTAGTGAACTTTGTACATGATTTTCTTCTGTGCGTCAGCTCTTTTGATGCTGATGTGCTCTACCTAACAAAGCCCAGCATGCTAGTAAGTCTAACTTCAGTCTTTTCCTCTTTCATGGTAACTCCAGCCTAGATTAATCTCTACCTTCTTGGAACCTCCATCCTAGCCCTCCTATGACTCTATCATGAAAACTTGACATATATTCTCTTAGATTTTTTTTTAATAATGTGGCTTATAAGGCATGTTTTCTTGTGATAATGCCCTGAAGAGAAAGCCCTGTACCATTTTTTGTTTTTGCACTATTTCTGAGCACACAACAGATATTTAATGAACATTTTATTAATTCACTGTTGTAAAGTCAGGCATTGTGGAATGTTTCTTATTCTTTCAATGAGGCTTTTTTATGATTCCTGAGAAGGATTCACAGAAAGCCAAAAAAAAAAAAAAAAAAAAAAACAACAACCACAACCCCAAAACAAAAAACAGCCCATTACCATTTTCCATGTGTGTAAATTGTAGTTGAAAGGCAAAACAGCCATATAAAACATTTTAAAGTTTTAGGATTGTGGAATATTTGTTCAATGCACAATAACATTGCCGTTTTTGTTCTAGTTAATTGCCGGAATGAATGGTTTCGGGGAGCAGTGGTGACTATCTTGGGAATTCAGAGGAAAAGGAGCTTAAAGTTTAAAGTATACAAAGATTAGAGGAGTCTTTTTTTGAGATCATGGAACAATGGCTCCTCCCTAAAGAATATCTAAGGACCAGATAGGATGAGAGGGGGTGAGGTAGGGCATGTGAAGGTGGGGAAGAGACATGAGTAAAATATTATAGTTATTTAGAGTCTAGAATTCTTGGAACAGAGGTATTTGTTCAGGACGAGAAGAATGTGTACTTAGATACCATAAGTGAATTCATTATAATGTATAGTTTTGTTCACCAGGCTGAGTGCCTTGGATTTTTCAGTTGGTTCCTACTAGTTGAGGTAACACAGGATGCTGCTTCCCATTAGTTGAAGTAGAGAAGAAAGAAGACAGGAACCCCAATCCCCATAAAGAAATGCGCACTAATGGCTATAGCCCACTACTCGGGGCAGCTCCACAGAGAAGAATGAGGCATGGAGCAAGAAGTTGGGGTGTGGTACTAACATTCCACAAGGAGGGAAACTCAGGAATGGGGAATATAACCCCTTCTCCCTATTTTTTTTTTAAAGTTTATTTATTTAAGCAATCTCTGCACCCCGTGTGGGGCTTGAACTCATGACCTTGAGATCAAGAGCCTCATGCTTCTCTCACTGAGCCAGCCAGGTGTCCCCCCTTTTTAATGGAGAAATGGATTGGAGATTTTTAGGGTTTTGAGGTTAGGAATGAAAAAAATGTGACTTCAGGTTAAAGAAAAGTGACTTCAGCAGCTTTCTGGGGACTAGTTTGTTAGGTAAATTGAAATAAAATGTAAAAACAGTACTTGTCAAATACAAATATGACAAATGGTCATGTATAGAACCCCCCCCCCCAAAAAAGAGATGCAGCCAGAATAAAAGCAATAGCAAGCAGGCAGAATCTGTGCCGGGACTTACAAGTACATGGGAGAATGAATCCCAGCTGTTGCAGAGTTAGAGCCCTGTCTGTAGACATGTCTCACTTGTGATATGGATGGAGTTAGAGGACTGGAAGTATAAGAATGTTCCTGAAGGTAACTGCCATTGTGCCAGGTGACTAAGAGGAAAAAGAGATGTGAATGAGGGAAGTGGAGAGCCCTCCCATTAGGGTAATCTAGGACTGGAGTAGTGAGGATTCTAGATCTGCCACCTCCAGATCTAGTTTTTCCTCTGATATCTTCCCTTAGCTCCTAGTATCTTGTTCTTTGGGTCACCTCATCCATTGGTCAGATCTCTTCAGTGGGCTCTCTTCATGTGAGACAACCAGGCCTCGATGTTTGTACACTATTCACTGTAACTTGTGCCTATTTCACAATCTTTCCATAGGTCACAAGTTAAGCCATCTATTCTCATTATTGTCATTCATCTGCTCCCATTTCCTCTTCAGCAATTGTATTCTTAAAGCTCAGGAGGGAAGCAAGTACAGGATTTGTTTCAGAATTAGATACTAGATTTGAAATAATGTTTCTTTCCATAACTGGTATGGAAAAAATTAACAGAGCCATGTTTTATATACTCCTTTTTAGAAGCTGATTGCCTACTTGTTGATGAATCAGAGAAGCACCAGGAAAGCAAAGACAATTTTTTAAATTCAGTTTTGTTCACATTCAATAAAATTCTGACTGTGGAGAGACTCCATGGTTATAACATGAGCACAAGTCTTAATCCTACAAGAAAAAAATCATATAAATGTAAATCATATGGGAAGAGTTTGCAACCTACTTTAGATTTACTTAATTATAATAGATGTTATACTGAAGAAAACTCATATGAATGCACTGAATGTGGGAAAGCCTTCAAAAAGAAATTTCATTTCATTAGACATGAAAAAAATCATACAAGAAAAAAACCCTTTGAATGCAATGACTGTGGGAAAGCCTACAGCAGGAAGGCTCACCTTGCAACTCATCAGAAAATCCATAATGGAGAGAGACCCTTTGTGTGCAATGATTGTGGGAAAGCGTTTATGCATAAAGCACAACTGGTGGTCCACCAGAGACTCCACACGGGAGAGAAACCTTATGAATGCCATCAGTGCGGGAAGTCATTCACTTGGAACTCCTCCTTTACCCAACATGTGAAGTCGCATACACTTGAGAACTCGTTTGAATGTAAGGAATGTGGGAAAACCTTCAGGTATAGCTCATCCCTTTATAAACATTCTAGATTTCATACAGGAGAGAAACCCTACCGATGTATTGTATGTGGCAAAGCTTTTGGTAACACGTCTGTGCTTGTTACGCATCAAAGAATTCATACAGGAGAGAAACCATATGGGTGTATCGAATGTGGCAAAGCCTTCATCAAGAAGTCACATCTGCTTAGACATCAGATAACTCATACAGGAGAGAAGCCCTATGAATGTAATAGGTGTGGGAAAGCATTTTCCCAGAAGTCAAATCTTATCGTACATCAGAAAATTCATACATAATATTCATGTTGAATATGACAAAGCCTTAAATACTAGATAAATCTTATTAAAACAGAATTCATGGTGAGAAATCCACCAATTCAAATGGATTTGGAAGAGTAGATTCCCATAAAAAAGAATCAATGCCAATCATGTTCTGGAAGTGATTATTAATAAAGTTTTTACAGAAAAAGTTCACAGAAAACATTGATTTATAAGTAATAGAGCATAGAGCTTAGAAAGTGAGCATAAATTAATCAAGGAATCAGTGAAAACACTATCTCTGATTTTTATTTTTATAACATTATAGAATTATACAAGTATGAGTATAAAATATGTTTATTACATTAAATTATATCAATTAAAGTGAAGTACATATCATTTTTTCTTCGAATCCTAACAATATACAAGTGGAAAAAATGTGGTCTAATATGAAATATGAATTTCAGTAATATTTTTATCCATTTGCTGGCACTTTTAATGGGTAAGGCAGTGTTACTGATCTGTCTCCTCTTTAGTTATAAAACTTGTTATAAAGATGTTTTCCTATGTATGTAAACAGCAAAACAACCAAGGCACCATTTGAGAGGGAACAGCAGTTGTATTCCGTATTACAGTAAGTATTCAGTTGAGAATAAGTATTTAAATAAGTTTGTAAATAAAACATTTGCACTTCAAATATTCCTATTCTTTTTCATTGGTGTATCTACATAAGATGTGAGTGTGGCTCAAGTAGTGTCTATCATGGGTACTATCTGTATTTGATTTTAATAAGTAGGGTGTCATACTTTGCAACTTTTGGGGAGTGAGTTTTTGGGTCTGTATTTGTTTTAAGAGATCAATACAGGTTTAGCACCTGGGGTGCCTAGAATTGCCCTTGTGACAGCATAGGCAGCATTAATCAATTTGAAAAGAGCAAGTTTCTCTGCTTAGCAACTTGAATCTGGAATGTGATATTATGTAAGTTACACATATTCCCTTAAAAGGACAAACCACCATTATTTAGGCTAGAGTTTTTATTGCTGTGCACAGTGTCCTTGCTAATGTCAAAAACCTTTATGCCGGGGCGCCTGGGTGGCTCAGTCGGTTAAGCAGCTGCCTTCGGCTCAGGTCATGATCCTGGGGTCCTGGGATCAAGCCCCGCGTTGGGCTCCCTGCTCAGCGGAGAGCCTGCTTCTCCCTCTCTGCCTGCCTCTCTGCTTACTTGTGCTCTCTCTCTATCTCTCTGTCAAATAAATAAAATAAAATCTTAAAAAAAAAAAAAAAACACCTTTATGCCTTCTTGAATGGTGACAAAACAACCTGAACCTAAATTTGGATATCAAGCCTTTTCAAGTTTAAGCCGAGTTACAACTCTGTTGCATTGTTTTTCTTCCATTAGTCATTTTTTTGAAGAGTAATGTTGGGTAATGACTATAAATGAATGATAGTAGTTTTTTGAACAAGCATACTAGAACTTAAGGAACTAAATTAAATCTTGTCTACTGACAAAAATTCTTTGCTTGACCAACCTTTAGTCAGGCTCCCAAACCTCCTAGGCCTTCTCTTCTGTGCACTTCCTTGTAAAATCTAGTTTTAGCAAGAATCTCACTAAATCAGTTTAACCAGAATTCCCTACCCTTGATATCTGATCTGGTTCCTCACCCTCTACAGTCCATCAGGTGAGGTCTGATCACACTGGCCTTTCTTCAGCAAGATTCCTGTTAGGTCAAGGGGCTGGCTTCGGCTCAGGCCATGATCTCAGGGTCCTGGGATTGAGCCCTGTGT
The DNA here is from genome assembly GCF_003265705.2 of Callorhinus ursinus. NCBI lineage: Eukaryota > Metazoa > Chordata > Mammalia > Carnivora > Otariidae > Callorhinus > Callorhinus ursinus. Next base: position 5,524,519 of record NW_027397080.1, on the reverse strand, counting down.
CGGCCTCCCTGCTCAGCGGGGAGTCTGCTTTTCCCTCTCCCTCTGCCCCTCTCCCTGCTCATGGTCACGTGCTCTCTCTCTCTCTCTCCCTCCCTCCCTCCCTCCCTCCCTCCCACGTGCATGTTCTCTCTCAAACAAACTTAAAAAAAGGAAAGGACTCCTTTTAGGTCAATTTAGCCAGAACCTTCCTTACCTCTGATGTTTTCTCTTAGTAATTTTCCATCCATTGACCACCAACCCTCTCCTCCCTGCTCCTTTGCTATAAATTCCCACTTGCCCATGCTGTATTCACAGTTGAGCCCAATCTCTCTCCCCGACTAAAATCCCATTATGGTGGTCCTTATACCTATCTGAATAAGGTCTGCCTTGCCATCTTTTTTTTTTTTTTTTAAGATTTTATTTATTTATTTGACAAAGAGAGACACAGCGAGAGAAGGAACACAAGCAGGGGGAGTGGGAGAGGGAGAAGCAGGCTCCCTGCTGAGCAGAGAGCCCGATGTGGGGCTCGATCCCAGGACCCTGGGATCATGACCTGAGCCGAAGGCAGACGCTTAACGACTGAGCCACCCAGGCGCCCCTGCCTTGCCATCTTTAACAAGTGTCCTTGAATAGCTTCTTTCTTCAACAAACCCCAAGTATTTCAGGAGGCTACATGCTGGTTCACTCTTGGAGTTTCCAAAATTTCCGGAACCTCTTTCTTTTGGAATTGTCCTCAGAATCAGTTTGACAGCCATGCAGGAAATTCTTTAGGTATTTATAGTCACAGGACTTGCCTTTTTCTCAGCTCAACTGTTTTCTCATTTCCTACATGAAATCCTCATTTCGTATTACTTAGTTCTGCCATTCCATCCTATCTCCCTTTCCCAAACCTGTGCCTCTCATCTGAGAAATGCCAAACTACTTAAGTCTACAGGAAGAGAAGGAGTAGGGGGCCCTACTGTTGCCAGCATGAGCGAGGCCCCTTGAAAGAGCAGCGGTGTAGGTCAAAGTGGCAAGAAGTGTGCACTGGTCTGCTCTGGAAATAAGGGAGTAAAACAAGGGAGTTTTGATTGTAATATATCAGGGAGCATGTAATCTGGGCTTCATGAATTATTTTGCTCCCTCCTTTAAGTGGAAGTAGGAACACAAGTAGAAGATAAAATTATTTCCAGTACTGGGCAAATATAAATTCCTTCCTAGAGAGCTTTTGTCGCTGACCGCATTGTCTTGGGCTGTACAAGATTTTGGCAAGAAGAAAAACAAAACTATGCTTGGATCCATCCAAACATCTTGGATTCCCAGAACTCCCTAGTCTATTTGTGCTCTGTGGCTGAAACAGAGTATTTAGGTGAGAAATCCCTTGATTTTTCCCACCTCTAAGAGTTTGTCATACCTTGATATTTTCTTTTCTCACTCTATAAAAAGATCACTCAAAAACCTTCTTTCTCTTTTATTTATACATGGATGGTGGATTGGTATTTTTCCCCCAATGAAACTTCATTTTTCTGATTATATCATATGTGCTAATTTTTAAGAATTAAATACAAAAATGTAATGAAAAGAAAAAAATGGAAAAGGGAAGTCTGAGTTTAGGAGTCCTCATGTTCTAGAAACAGAACATTTAGGCCTTCTAAGATGTGAAAAACTTTAAGGGAACCTAGAAAGCATAGAAATAGAATGTATCTAGAGAGGAATAATGAAAACTTAATAATTCCAACAGTGATCAGGAAAGATGAAAGGTGCAGAAAAAAGGTAAATAGAAAGTAAACAAAAAAGGCATAAATAAATAATAGCCTATCAATAATAACATTAACTGCAAATGGGTTAAACTCACCTGTGAAGAATAGTTTCCATTACGATTTTTCCAGAAGCACTTTAATCTTTTGTTTTTATTTTATTTTTTTATTTGGAGGGGAGGGGCAGAGGGAGAGGAAGAATCTTAAGCAGGCTCCATGCCCAGTGCAGAGCCTGATGCAGGGCTGATCTCACAACCCTGAGATCATGAGAGGGAATCAAGAGTTGAATGCTTACCCGAATGAGCCACCCAGGTGCCCCATTCTTTTAATAATCTCCTTTGCAAACTAAAAATAACTAACTTCCAGTGAGCTAGAGCATACCACTGGACACTTCTTGCCACCTTAACCCACTCAGTTGCCCTTCACTTGCAACAGCCCTCTACACATTTCTCATTGTCTTTTAAAAAATTATTTATTTATATGTCACACAAAGGGAGAAAGAGACAGACAGCACAAGCAGGGGGAGCGGCAGACAGAGAGAGAAGCAGGCTCCCTGCTGAGAAAGGAGCCTGATGCGACACTCGATCCCAGGGTCCTGGGATCATGATCTGAGCCGAAGGCAGATGCTCAACTGACCGAGCCATCCAGGTGTCCCTCACTTCTTGTTGTCTTAAGTACACTTTGGAGTTTCTTTGATGAGGGACAGGAGCTGGGAGAGGAGTTTCAGCACCAGTATTGTTTACTTCCTGTACCGTGTTCAAAATTATTTAAATTGCTTCATTTCTTTGCATGTTTATTACTGATTTAATATGCAGTTTGGTTCACTTTCTTCTGTTGGCATTTAATTTTAGGGTTTTGTTTTTTTCTTTTTTAATTTACTTTTTACTTTAAGTAATGGCAATTTTCAAACATGCACATAAATAGAGGGAATAGTATAATGAATTCCCACGCATGTACCTGCTTTCTACTTCAACAATCAGCAATTCAAGGCCAATCTTATTTCTTTTTTTTTCCCACACAAGTAGTTAAGGTTGTCTTTCTTTTTTTTTAAATTTTTTATTGTTATGTTAATCACCATACATTACATCATTAGGTTTTGATGTAGTGTTCCATGATTCATTGTTTGTACATAACACCCAGTGCTCCACACAGAACGTGCCCTCTTTAATACCCATCACCAGGCTAACCCATCCCCCCACCCCCCTCCCCTCTAGAAATCTCAGTTTGTTTTTCAGAGTCCATCGTCTCTCATGGTTCGTCTCCCCCTCCGACTTACTCCCCTTCATTCTTCCCCTCCTGCTATCTTCTTCTTTTTTTTTTCTTAACATATATTGCATTATTTGTTTCAGAAGTACAGATCTGTGATTCAACAGTTTTACACAATTCACTGCACTCACCATAGCACATACCCTCCCCAATGTCTATCACCCAGCCACCCCATCCCTCCCACCCCCCACCACTCCAGCAACCCTCAGTTTGTTTCCTGAGGTTAAAAATTCCTCATATCAGCGAGGTCATATGATACATCTCTTTCTCTGATTGACTTATTTCACTCAGCATAACACCCTCCAGTTCCATCCACGTCATTGCAAATGGCAAGATCTCATTCCTTTTTATGGCTGCATAATATTCCATTGTGTATATATACCACCTCTTCTTTATCCATTCATCTCACGATGGATATCTTGGCTCTTTCCACAGTTTGGCTATTGTGGACATTGCTGCTATAAACATCGGGGTGCACGTACCCCTTCGGATCCCTACATTTGTATCTTTGGGGTAAATACCCAGTAGTGCAATTGCTGAATCATATGGTAGCTCTATTTTCAACTGTTTGAGGAACCTCCATACTGTTTTCCAGAGTGGTTGCACCAGCTTGCATTCCCACCAACAGTGTAGGAGGGTTCCCCTTTCTCCACATCCCCGCCAACATCTGTCGTTTCCTGGCTTGTTAATTCTAGCCATTCTGACGGGTGTGAGGTGGTATCTCATTGAGGTTTTGATTTGGATTTCCCTGATGCCGAGCGATGTTGAGCACTTTTTCATGTGCCTGTTGGCCATTTGGATGTCTTCTTTGGAAAAATGTCTGTTCATGTCTTCTGCTTATTTCTTGATTGGATTATTTGTTCTTTGGGTGTTGAGTTTGATAAGTTCTTTATAGATTTTGGATACTAGCCCTTTATCTGATCTGTCATTTGCAAATATTTTCTCCCATTCTGTCGCTTGTCTTTTGGTTTTGTGGACTGTTTCTTTTGCTGTACAAAAACTTTTGATCTTGATGAAATCCCAATAGTTCATTTTTGCCCTTGCTTCCCTTGCCTTTGGCGATGTTTCTAGGAAGAAGTTGCTGTGGCTGAGGTCGAAGAGGTTGCTACCTGTGTTCTCCTTTAGGATTTTGATGGACTCCTGTCTCACGTTTAGGTCTTTCATCCATTTTGAGTCTATTTTTGTGTGTGGTGTAAGGAAATGGTCCAGTTTCATTCTTCTGCATGTGGCTGTCCAATTTTCCCAACACCATTTGTTGAAGAGACTGTCTTTATTCCATTGGACATTCTTTCCTGCTTTGTCAAAGATGAGTTGGCCATAGAGTTGAGGGTCCATTTCTGGGCTCTCTATTCTGTTCCATTGATCTATGGGTCTGTTTTTGTGCCAGTATCATACTATCTTGATGATGACAGCTTTGTAATAGAGCTGGAAGTCCGGAATTGTGATGCCGCCAGCTTTGCTTTTCTTTTTCAATATTCCTTTGGCTATTTGGGGTCTCTTCTGGTTCCATGCAAATTTTAGGATTATTAGTTCCATTTCTTTGAAAAAGTGGATGGTATTTTGATGGGGATTGCATTGAATGTGTAGATTGCTCTAGGTAGCATTGACATCTTCACAATGATTGTTCTTCCAATCCATGAGCATGGAACGTTTTTCCATTTCTTTGTGTCTTCTTCAATTTCTTTCATGAGTATTTTATAGTTTTCTGAGTACAGATCCTTTGCCTCTTTGGTTAAATTTATTCCTAGGTATCTTATGGTTTTGGGTGCAATTGTGAATGGCATCAACTCCTTGATTTGTCTCTCTTCTGTCTTGTTGTTGGTGTATAGGAATGCCACTGATTTCTGTGCATTGATTTTATATCCTGCTACTTTACTGAATTCCTGTATGAGTTGTAGCAGTTTTGGGGTGGAGTCTTTTGGGTTTTCCACATACAGTATCATATCATCTGCAAAGAGTGAGAGTTTGACTTCCTCTTTGCCGATTTGGATGCCTTTGATTTCTTTTTGTTGTCTGATTGCTGTGGCTAGGACTTCTAATACTATGTTGAATAGCAGTGGTGAGAGTGGACATCCCTGCCGCGTTCCTGACCTTAGGGGAAAAGCTCTCAGCTTTTCCCCATTGAGAATGATATTCGCTGTAGGTTTTTCATAGATGGCTTTTATGATATTGAGGTATGTACCCTCTATCCCTATACTCTGAAGAGTTTTGATCAAGAAAGGATGCTGTACTTTGTCAAATGCTTTTTCTGCATCTATTGAGAGCATCATATGATTCTTGTTCTTTCTTTTGTTAATGTATTGTATCACGTTGATTGATTTGCGGATGTTGAACCAGCCTTGCAGCCCAGGGATAAATCCCACTTGGTCATGGTGAATAATCCTTTTAATGTACTGTTGGATCCTATTGGCTAGTATTTTGGTGAGAATTTTTGCATCCGTGTTCATCAAGGATATTGGTCTGTAATTCTCCTTTTTGATGGGGTCTTTGTCTGGTTTTGGGATCAAGGTAATGGTGGCCTCGTAAAACGAGTTTGGAAGTTTTCCTTCCATTTCTATTTTTTGGAACAGTTTCAGGAGAATAGGTATTAATTCTTCTTTAAATGTTTGGTAGAATTCCCCTGGGAAGCCATCTGGCCCTGGGCTTTTGTTTGTTGGGAGATTTTTGATGACTGCTTCAATTTCCTTAGTGGTTATAGGTCTGTTCAGGTTTTCTATTTCTTCCTGGTTCAGTTTTGGTAGTTGATACATCTCTAGGAATGCACCCATTTCTTCCAGGTTATCTAATTTGCTGGCAGATAGTTGCTCATAATATGTTCTTATAATTGTTTGTATTTCTTTGGTGTTGGTTGTGATCTCTCCTCTTTCATTCATGATTTTGTTGATTTGGGTCATTTCTCTTTTCTTTTTGATAAGTCTGGCCAGGGGTTTATCAATCTTGTGAATTCTTTCAAAGAACCAGCTCCTAGTTTTGTTGATCTGTTCTACTGTTCTTTTGGTTTCTATTTCATTGATTTCTGCTCTGATCTTTATTATTTCTCTTCTCCTGCTGGGTTTAGGCTTTATTTGCTGTTCTTTTTCCAGCTCCCTTAGGTGTAGGGTTAGGTTGTGTATTTGAGACCTTTCTTGTTTCTTGAGAAAGGCTTGTATTGCTATATACTTTCCTCTCAGGACTGCTTTTGCTGTATCCCAAAGATTTTGAACAGTTGTATTTTCATTTTCATTGGTTTCCATGAATTTTTTTAATTCTTCTTTAATTTCCTGGTTGACCCATTCATTCTTTAGTAGGATGCTCTTTAGCCTCCATGTATTTGAGTTCTTTCCGACTTTCCTCTTGTGATTGAGTTCTAGTTTCAAAGCATTGGGGTCTGAAAATATGCAGGGAATAATCCCAATCTTTTGGTATTGGTTGAGACCAGATTTGTGACCTAGGATGTGATCAATTCTGGAGAATGTTCCATGGGCACTAGAGAAGAATGTGTATTCCATTGCTTTGGGATGGAATGTTCTGAATACGTCTGTGAAGTCCATTAGGTCCAGTGTTTCATTTAAAGTCTTTATTTCTTTGTTGATCTTTTGCTTAGATGATCTGTCCATTTCAGTCAGGGGGGTGTTAAAGTCCCCCACTATTATTGTATTGTTGTCAATGTGTTTCTTTGCTTTTGTTATTAATTGCCTTATATAATTGGCTGCTCCCATGTTAGGGGCATAGATATTTACAATTGTTAGATCTTCTTATTGGATAGACCCTTTAAGTAAGATATAGTGTCCTTCCTCATCTCTTATTACAGTCTTTGTTTTAAAATCTAATTTGTCTAAGAATTGCCACCCCAGCTTTCTTCGGTGTCCATTAGCATGGCAAACGGTTTTCCACCCCCTCACTTTCAACCTGGGGGTGTCTTTGGGTCTAAAATGAGTCTCTTGCAGGGCGCCTGGGTGGCTCAGTCGGTTAAGCCACTGCCTTCGGCTCAGGTCATGGTCCTGGAGTCCCGGGATCAAGTCCCGCATCGGGCTCCCTGCTCGGCGGGGAGTCTGCTTCTCCCTCTGACCCTCTTCCCTCTCATGCTCTCTCTCTCTCATTCTCTCTCTCTAATAAATAAATAAAATCTAAAAAAATAAAATAAAATGAGTCTCTTGCAGACAGCATATTGATGGGTCTTGTTTTTTAATCCAATCTGATAGCCTGTGTCTTTTGATTGGGGCATTTAGCCCATTTACATTCAGGGTAACTATTGAAAGATATGAATTTAGTGCCATTGTATTGCCTGTAAGGTGACTGTGACTGTATATTGTCTGTGTTCCTTTCTGATCTATGCTGCTTTTAGGCTTTCTCTTTGCTTAGAGGACTCCTTTCAATATTTCTTTTAGGGTTGATTTTGTGTTTGCAAATTCCTTTAGTTTTTGTTTGTCCTGGAAGCTTTTTACCTCTCCTTCTATTTTCAATGACAGCCTAGCTGGATATAGTATTCTTGGCTGCATATTTTTCTCGTTTAGTGGTCTGAAGATATCATGCCAGTCTTTTCTGGCCTGCCAGGTCTCTGTGGATAGGTCTGTTGCCAATCTAATGTTTCTACCATTGTAGGTTACATATCTCTTCTCCCGAGCTGCTTTCAGGATTTTCTCTTTGTCTCTGAGACTCGTAAGTTTTACTATTAGATGTCGGGGTGTTGACCTATTTTTATTGATTTTGAGAGGGGTTCTCTGTGCCTCCTGGATTTTGATGCCTGTTTCCTTCCTCACATTAGGGAAGTTCTCTGCTATTATTTGCTCCAATATACCTTCTGCCCCTCTCTCTCTTTCTTCTTCTTCTGGGATCCCAATTATTCTAATGTTGTTTTGTCTTATGGTATCGCTTATCTCTCGAATTCTGCCCTCGTGATCCTGTAGTTGTTTCTCTCTCTTTTTCTCAGCCTCTTTATTTTCCATCATTTGGTCTTCTATATCGCTGATTCTCTCTTCTGCCTCATTTATCCTAGCAGTTAGTGCCCCCATTTTTGATTGCACCTCATTAATAGCCTTTTTGATTTTGACTTGGTTAGATTTTAGTTCTTTTATTTCTCCAGAAAGGGTTTCTCTAATAACTTCCACGTTTTTTTCAAGCCCAGCTAGTATCTTTAAAGTCATGATTCTGAACTCTAGGTCCAACATCGTACTAATGTCCGTATCGAGTAGGTCCCTGGCAGATGGTACTACCTATTGTTGTTTTTGCTGAGGTGATTTTTTTCGTCTTGTCATTTTGTCCAGAGGAGAATAGATGAATGAGAGAACAAAATGCTAACAGGTTAACAACGTTCCCAGCAAATATACTCTATACAAATCAGAAAAGACCTGAAACCAGGGGAAAAGAAAGGGAAAGAAAGAAAAGAGAAAGAGAAAAAAAAGAAAAAGATAAAGATAAAGATAAAAACAAACAAAAAGAGAACAAAACAAAAACAAAACAGAATATGATCAAATATGATCAGGCTAGTGCATAGATCAGTGCCACACACTAGATTTTGGGTGTATTTTGGTCTGTTAGAAGAAAGTGCCTCCTAAAATTTTAAAGGAAGAAAGATTTATATATGTACAAAATAAGGGTTGATACAATGAAGGGATGGAAGATGACTGTAAAGATGAAAATTATAAAAGGTTTTATAAATGGAATTGATAAGATAAGAAGTTGTTTGAAAGAAGACAGAAGATTTAAAAAAAAAAAGAAAAGAAAAAAAATGGGAGAGACTGTGACCAGGCAGGAGACTAGAACAAAGCCATACACTAGTGATTTAGGGTATATTTTGATCTGTTAGAAGAAACTGTATATCAAAATTTTAAAGAGAAAAGAACTTATATATATATGCCAAAAATAAGGGTAACTACTCTGAAGGGATAAAATATGACTCTAAAAATGAAAAATAAAAAGTTTTTTTTTAAAAGGTATTGATAAGATGTTGGTTGAAAAAGGGAAAAAGAAAAATTCAAAAAAAACCCAAAAAACAGTTTAAAAAAATTAACTTTGAAAAACTAATGAATCATGGTAAAAAAGCCATGAATTCTATGTGCAGTATTCCCCTAGCGCTGGAGTTCTCCCGTTCTCCTTGATCGGTAAACTTGGTCTTGGCTTGCTGGCTGTTCGTGCTGATCTTCTTGGGGAGGGGCCTGTTGCCGTGGTTCCCAAATGTCTTTGCCGGAGGCGGAATTGCCCCGCCCTTGTTGGTCCAGGCTAAGCAGGCTGCTCGGGTTTGCTCTCAGGAGCTTTTGTTCCCTGAAAGCTCTCGGTACAGCTTTGGAGGACCAGGGTGAAAATGGTGGCCTCCCACTCTCTGCCCGGAGGAGCTGCAAACTCAGGGCCCCGCTCCTCAGTGCGCCCCCAGAGAAAAGCAGTCAATCACTCCTGTTTCCCCAGTCTCCGGCCGCACTCCGTGCTCACCCGGCCTGTGACCGAGCGTTTCTATCTCTGGCACCCGACCCCCTTTGTAGTCTCCAAACCCAGCAGATCCCTGTGGTGCACTCCCATGCCGCTCCTCCCGGGGGAGGAAGGGGAGCCTCCCCGGCTCTGCTGCTTGTTGGGTCCCTGCTGGAGGTGCAGTGGCCCAACTGGGCCACGGATCACAGTTCATGGCCACCCGAGCTGAGAGCCCGCGCCTTGGCTCCGTCTCTGCAGCCGGCTTCCCTGGTCCAATACCTGGGAGCTCTGCTGCACTCAGGCACCCCCGGTCTTTCTGTGACCCTGAGGGTCCTGAGACCACACTGTCCTGGGAGGTTTTCACCTCCTGCTTAGCCACTGGAGTGACGTCCCTCAGTGGAACCGACTTCTAAAAGTTCCAATTTTGTGCTCCGTGGCTCTAGCACTTGCCAGAAGTGGCCGACGGAGGCCCCCTCCCCCGCCATCTATCCTCCCGAATATCGCCTTGGATTCACTTCTCCGCACATCCTATCTTCCAGTAAGTGGTCGCTTCTCTGTTCAGAGTTGTTGCTACTCTCTTCTTCGATCTCCTGTTGAGTTCGTAGGTGTTCAGAATGGTTTGATCCCTTTTCAGCTGAATTCCTGAGACCAGATGAAATCCAGGTCTCCTACTCCTCTGCCATCTTGCTCCACCCCTCCAATCTTGTTTCTTTATATTCATTCCCAGTATCCATTCACTCTTAAATTATTTTTTAAGTAAATCACAGAAACCAGATCATTACATTCATAATACTTCAATACCTATATCTAAAAGTTAAGGATTCTTTTTTAAAAAAACATGACCACAATAGGATTATCCCTACTAACAACACTTATTAAAGTAATCCAATATAAACATTGAATCAGTATTTGAATTCCTCATATATTTTTTCTAATTTGTTTTTAAACAAATATTTCCAAGGTTTAAATGTCCAACTCTATCTCCTCCATTCCATTGCTACCTACCATATAATCATTTTCATTCATTTCTTGTTTATTCCAGGTTCTTACACACACATACACACACGTATACATATATATGTTATTGTTATATATTCTCTCTTCTTTTATCTTAAACAGCATACTACTATATATAGGCAGCATACAACTACATGTAATGTTTTGCATCTTGCTTGTTTTTTTTTTCACTTAAGGTATGTATCAGTCAAGGTCCAACCAGCAGACAGAAACCACACGGGAAAAGTTATTCATATAAGAATTTTTTTAAGTTTTTTTTTTTTTTTTAGTAATCTCTGCACCCAACATAGGGCTCGAACTCATGACCCCGAGATCAATAGTCGCATGTTCTTCCAACTCAGCCAGGCAGGTACCCATATTAATAGAAGAATTTTTACCTGTAACAGGATTCAAATAACAAGGGATTGGCTGATGAGATGTAAAGAGAACTCTAAAAAAATACAGAAATAATAGATACAGGGAGCAGTCACTATCTCTAGGCCTCAGATAGATTGTTCAAAGGAAGAGCACCCCCCCAGCCAGTGCTGAGATCCAGACCTTGGTGGTGAGCCTCAGCCATGGCTCACAGGATGGCAGAGAAGTTGCTGTGCCATTGCCCCGGCAGAAGCTGCTGGAAATCCACCCCTGGGATACTGGGCGAAGCTCTTCATTGGTAGGTGTCTCACTGGGAGCAATATGCTTAGTAACTGCTGTGGGAGGCCGGGAAAACTGTTGGCCACCGGGTGCTTCTGGCCACCATGCACAGCAGGAGGGGCAAATCCTGGAGGAGCTGGAGGCACTCTCTACAAGACCAACCAAGGGGGTGCTGGGGGAAGCTGCTGGCCTCATTCACCACTTTCCAAGATAAATTGATAGAGCCTTGGAGGGAAAAAAAGTCTGAATTAAACTTGGTCTTGCAGCAAGGATCAAATCAAGGTTATGGCTGACACACACATCATAAAAACCTCTCAACAGTTAAAGTCTCTTCGAGAAAATACCCATAAGGACAATTAAGGTCCTTATGCTCACAAATATCTTCAATGAGCAAAATAGGTGGAGGTAGGGAGACTAAAGATGTGCTTCTCTCCTTGAAGCCTTATAGGCTCAGAGGACTTGAACTGAGACAGGGTAGGAGTGCTGGGGCTGAGAAAGGAGATACACATAGTAAATATAAGTATGTCTGGAAAAGAACTGTGGGTGTGGCTATCGACACGTGAGGCTGACTGGAATCTCAGAGGTAAGAAGGCTTTGAGACCACTGTACTACCTGAGTGATAAGAGACAGCAGCTACTCAAGACTTAAAATAGGAAGCCCCAGCTGTGCATAGACAGAAAGTGGTAAGCTGCACAAGGAGGGCATACTCTCCAAAGCCCTTTTTAGATGGGGGTGAGGATAATGGAAAAGGAAGCACTTCCTAGAGAGGGAGCCAAGGTCTATGGAGAACGATGCACAATAACAAAGAACAACAATAATGAACAAAAGCTACTTCCAGGAAGGAGAACCAAGACCTAAAGGATTATTTCTCACCCTAAAGGGAGTGTTGTCTTCAGAATGAAAATGGACCTGCTGTCTCTTCCACTCGTCATCTTTCACAATGGGAGTGTATATGCTCATCAGTCTCTGTTCTACCCTCTGCCAAATCAAGTTGTGTGATGTACAGAAAACTTGTCCATTTGGGTCACAGATATCAGATCAAGTGGCCACATCTGGACTTCATAAAAAGACTACCACTTATCACCTCCTATTTATACACTATTGTGCATTACCCAGAAATCCTGAACTTAGGAGTTTAATATCTGACAGGATGGGACTTTTTGGTTTTCTCCACTGGGAAGAAGGGGACTGTATTTTGCCTTCAGAGGGGAGCATGAGTTGAGTATTTGGTGACCAGTGGTTGTTAATACATTCGCCAAAGATTTCTAACTCTCGTAGGCACTGAGTAGGATTGAATTTCCATTTTTTTAAAGAAGATCTTATTTATTTATTTGACAGAGAGAGACACAGCGAGAGAGGGAACACAAGCAGGGGGAGAGGGAGAGGGAGAAGCAGGCTTCCTGCGGAGCAGGGAGCCCGATGCGGGGCTCGATCCCAGGACCCTGGGATCATGACCTGAGCCAAAGGCAGACGCTTAACGACTGAGCCACCCAGGCGCCCCTCCATTTTTTTCATGATTGGATGATGCCAAGCGATTAGTTCTGGTCCATGAATTATAAGCGAAACTGAAGTGTTATTTCCAGTCATAGCACTTAATTGCTGATACAAGACCCCTCAAAACTGGATTTACCCTCTGGCATGCCAAGATGGTAACTACTCTTCCAGCTGGGTCTTGAGTGACAATAAGGAACCTCATGCTGTTTGCAATGGATGTGTAGCAAGTGCAAAAAATAAACCTTTGAGACCCTAATATTAAATCTTAATCTTAAACCAATGAGATTTGGCGGTTGTGATAATTAAACTGTTGACCCTGACTCCACTCAATCAATTCTAATGAACTCAATCAAATTTAATAAACATAATACATTCTAAAGACTGAAAACCCTCTTAATATCAGGAATGTATCTAAAAATATTCCTTCTTGCAAATGTAATTTCTCAAGAATAAAAAAGTCTTTAATAGATTTACTTTTAAAAATTCTGATTTTCTATAACAGTGTTGTCTGTGGAATAACTAGCTCTAATCACCTAATATCATTCTGTCACTGTTATGGGCAGAATTGTGATCCCCCCCTCTGTACCCCCACTCATATGATCAAGGCCTAACCCCAGTGCCTCAGAATGTTTGCAGATAAGATCTTTAAACAGATAATTAAATAAGGTTTTTAGTGTAGGCCCTAACTCAATCTGACTGATGTCCTTATAAGAAGAGGAAATTTGGACACAGAAAGATCATGAGAGGACACAGTGGAGGAGACCATCTGCAAGCCAAGGAGACAGAGCTCAGAAGAAGCCATACCTACTGAGACATTAGACTTACAGCCTCCAGAACTGCGAGAAAATACATTTCTATTATTTAAGCCTTCCAGTCTGTGGTATTGTGTCATGGAAGACCTAGCCAACTATATAGTCACTCTATTAAATATTTAAATTCATAGGTATGCGTGATCAGCTTAAATTGGATAACATGTTCACCCCTTCGCAGGAGAGTAGGAAAACTTTATTTATATTACCACTAAGATCCCATGTAATAGGAACAGTGCAGTGCCCCCAAAGAAAAAAGGAGGAAGTGGGGCTGAGCAGATTTCCACTAATATTTCATTCCTTTGAACATGGACATTCTGTTCCATAACCACAGTTCAATTATCACATCAAAAAATTTACCACTGATATAATACTATTATCTAATCTGTCATCCATAAAATTACCCAACTATCTCAAAAATGTGCTTTAAAAAAAATTTTTTTAGGGAGGAGGGGCAAAGGGAGAGGGAGAGAAACAATCCCAAGCAGGCTCCATACCCAGCATGGAGCCTGACACAGAGCTCAATCCCACAGTTCTGAGAACACGACCTGAGCCAAAGTCAAGAGTCAGATGCTTAACTGACTGAGCCACCCAGGCGCCCTTCAATAATGTTCTTTTTAAAATAAATTTTTAATTTGGGAATAATTTTAGATTTACAGTACAGCTTCAAAACTAGTAGAGAGTTCCCATATGCCCCTCACCTATTTCCCCTAGTGTTAATGTCTCATATTTTCGGAGTACAACTAAGAAACCCAGCACTGTTACATCACTATTAACTAAATTCCAGACTTTATTCATATTTCACTACTTTTTCCACAAATGTCCTTTTTCTATTCTAGGATCCAATCCAAGATATTACACTGCATTTAAACAAACAATGTTCTTTTTAACTGTTTTTTTTTTTCCCAGTCCAGGATCCAAACCAGGATTACCCACTCCATTTAGTCATCATATTTCTTTAGATTCCTTTAATCTGGAACAATTCCTCAGCCTTTCAACATCTTTCATGACATTGATATTTTTGAAGAGTACAGGCCAGTTATTTTGTTGAATGTCCCTCATTTTTGGTTGGTCTGATGTTTCCTCATAATTAGATTTAAGCTATGCATTTTTGGGCAAGTATATCACATAAGCTATATTCTCAGCATTTCATGACAGAAGGCACAATGTTGACTTGTCTCATCATTGGTGATTTTAACTTTGACCTCTTGCTTAAGGTGGCATCTGCCAGGTTTCTCCCTCGTAAAATTACCATTTTTTCCTTTGTAATTAATTTGCACGGGAAATATCCTGTTTCTCATGAAAAATGTATTAGTGTCTAATAGAATAGAACATTAGCTCCATGAAGGCAAGTATTTTTATCTGTTTTGTTCACTAGTACACATCTAAATCAATGCCTGGTACATAATAGGAACTCGATCAACGTTTTTGTTGAAAGAATACTGGATATATGCTTACAATAAGGCCTGTCGGTATACACACATTTTATTTTAAAGGGTGGGGGCAGATGGTTGAGGGGAAAAGGTCTAAAAAATCCTGCAAAAGAGAAATTATCTCAAACCTGGTCTGGGAAAAGGGTTTTGTTTTTGTTTTGCATAATTCATGGGGAAAATGATCATTCTGGGATAATTCTCAGAAGAATGATCATTCCTAATAAAAAATTTTAACATGACTTTAATGGAATTAAGACTTGTAGAAACCAGTCGTTTCCCTACCTTGATGCCTGTCAGATATACTCTTTTCGTAGTTAGCCAAAAATGATTATGTAATCCATCTCTTTTCCACTTATAAAGTCTTTTCCCTAAGTGAAACTTGAAATTCGCCTCTTGCCAATGTTCCTTTATAGCAAGACTATATATAAAAAAAAAAAAAACCCACAAAAAACAAAACACACACATACACACACACCAAACTTTGAGGGGCGCCTGGGTGGCTCAGACGTTTAAGCACCGGATTCTTGATTTCCGCTCAGGTCATGATCTCAGGGTCCTGGGATTGAGCTCTGTCTCTGGCTCCATGCTCAGCAGGGAGTCACCTTCAGGATTCTCTCTCTCCCTCCGCCTTTCCCCACTGCTTGCTCTCTCTCTCTCTCTAAAATAAATAATCTTTAAAAAAAAAACAACCAAACTTTGAAAACATACTCATAATTAGGCTGCCTGAAACAAAAAAACCTTTTTAACAGGGCCCTAATACATTAAACAGTTTATATTTTTAAAAAGTATTTAAAATAAAACGTATTTACGTTATTCCTGTGTTACTCAAAGAAGTTTGTTTTTATTTATTTATTTTTTTAAAAGATTTATTTATTTATTTTGAGAGAGTGAGAATGAGAGAGAAAGTACATGAGAGCGGGGAGGGTTAGAGGGAGAAGCAGGCCCCGGAGCCCGATGCGGGACTCGATCCCGGGACTCCAGGATCATGTTTGTTTTTAAAAAGAAAATGAAAGAACTCATACTTGGCCACAGTCCGTTTTCCTTTTCATAAATTACTCTTTTCTATTTGCCGTGCGGATATGGCATATATTTTTTATGTCATGTCTATATTAATAAATAAAGATTACGTACACATTTCCCTTCGGCATAACCAGAGCTCTCCCATGAAGCTCAGGTGCCGCCAAATCAGAAATCTCTACCAGGTAGAGGAAACCCCTACTACTTTCCGGACAAAAACTCCACGAGCCACGTGGGAAATGTACTCTCAAGTGGATTTATTTCCCCAGAAGACCCTGGGAAACTGGGCGGGTCGCTACTTCTGCGCACGCGCAGGGGGCTAGCTGGACGTGTCCTGTGTTCTCCCGCTTGCTTGGGTGCCGAGCTGCCGATGACCATGAAGGGCAGGAGGGACCGTTGAAGAGCAAAGGCCGGCTTGTTGGTTCATGCAAAAGAAGTAAAACTGTAGGTAACCCCTCTGCACGGGACCATTTGGCTCAGAGAAAGCTGAGGAAGGGCCGGGCTCCCACTGCCCTGGGGTGGAGCCCAGGTCTGGCTGGGGTGCGGCGGGTCAGTGCGTCGCTGTGTTGTAGGTGCTGTGCACTGCGTAGGGAGCCCACGCCTGGGCATTGAATTGAATCTAATCTCTTTCCAGGAGCCTTTTGACTCGCAAATGGTAGTAAACATCAAGACGGCGGGGACGAGAACCAGTATACCCAGTGCCAGACACTGTTAAGCACTTTTCAAAGAGTATGGCAGTTATTTATCATGGTTATTCTGCGATGTTAATGTCCTCATCGTTTTAGAGAGAGATGCGGAGTTACCTGCTTAAGATCACACAGCCGGTAAGTGGAAGCGATAGTATTCCAACTTGGAGCACTTTTACCTGAAATTTCATTTCTTTTTGTAACGTAGTACTCTGCCTAAAACAAAAAAGTTAGTTTGTATTGTTTCTGAGGAGTGAGTGCTAAGTGAATTTCAACTTGTGAGCACTGTTTTTTTTTTTTTTTTAAAGAGGTAGGATTTTTTTTTTGTTTTTTATTTTTTTTTTTAAAGATTTTATTTATTTTTTGAGAGAGAGAGCACGAGAGGGAAGAGGGTCAGCGGGAGAAGCAGACTCCCTGCCTAGCAGGGAGCCCGATGTGGGACTCGATCCCGGGACTCCAGGATCATGACCTGAGCCGAAGGCAGTCGCTCAACCAACTGAGCCACCCAGGCGCCACTGTTTTTTGAGAGAACTCTTGGTGTCCCTGCAGGAAGACTGTGTAATTGAACTGTGGGCCCCTCTTGAGTATTCCTGCCTGTTTCAGTTTCCAGCAGCCCTGGTTAAAATCCCCAAGGCCAACCTAGGGCCGCAGGTGATGGTGAATTTACAGACTTGGGGCCCAACGTGAAGGTTCCAGTTGGAGTGTTGCTTGTCTGTCCTCCTGTCCATCTTTTCTAGAAGAAGGAAAGGGGGAAGAGACTCTCCTGAACTGTGACTTTTTATCCCATTTTAGGAGAGACTGGAATCAACGTTTGTCCTGCTTATCTAGTGAGAGAAGGGCTTGACTCAAGGCGTTCCATGTGAGTGCCTTCAAGGACTTTGTCAGTAGGGGTATCCTAAGTATTTGAGGAGAGAGGTGAGAATTACAGAAAAACAGAGAGTTGGGTGTATGTGGTCAGGCCCCACAAGAAAAGGAAACTCGCTTGGAGGAGGAGGAGGGTATGATCAAGGAAAGGAAGAATTAAGAACTACTTGCCAAAGAAACTGTTTCTTTGCGAAACACATTCTCCCCTCCACTCCGCGTCTGCCACCCCTCCCTTTGTCCTTGTCTCCTTCCCTCTCCCTCCTTCTCTGGGCTCTCACAAACACACATTAGTACAGATGTGATCCCTTCATTTCCTATTAGTCCATTGGATCTTCCAAAATTAGGCTGGTTCTGTACCGTTTGTTGTTACATTTGCCTTTTGGGGATACTGATTCCCTCTCTCCCCTTACCTAAATGCAGAAATACTTTACAGAGTAATCAATGACTAGTAGTCCTAGAAGGTCTTTCAGGAATCTTCTAGGTTCTCCATTTTAAGAAGGAATGAAACAGCCCAGAGATGGCCATTGAGTGCCTGCAACCTCACAGCTTATTAATGGCTAAGTTAGGCCCAAATCCAGTCTTTAATTCCCAGACTGTTGTTCTTTTTCCTGCCTCACAGTTCCTTGGGGCCCAGGTTGCTTAATAAGTTTCTTTAGAAAATGCATAGCAAGGAGAAAACCAACACTAAGAAAGGTTTATCCATTAATTCATTCAGCAAACATTTGCTAAGTATCTGTTGTGGACCAAACACCGTTCTGGTGCTTGGGATACCACAGTCAACAAAACGGAGCCCCCTTTTTTTTCCATGGAAGGAAATAAATGAAACCCAAATGAACAGGTACATAATCTGTGCTCTGAGGAAAAGGAGTAAAGGTGTCCAGAATGATGGTGACAGTGAGGGAAGCTATTTTATATGAGGTGGCCAAGAAAAGCCTCCCTGCTAAATGACATGGCGAATGTAGAGTGAGCTGCGCAGTATCTGGGTTTTTCCTGGGGAAGAACTGTTCAAGCAGAAGAAATGTACAGAGATCCTGAGTAATCAACCTTGGTATTTGGGAGGAACAGCAAGAAAGCTGAAGGTCTGATCAGGGTGAGCTGAAGAGAGTGATTGAAAGACTGAAGTAGATGAGATTAGAAGAGGTGGAACCAAGATGGTGTAGGGACTCAGACCTTGGCTTAAATTTTGTATCTTTGTAAATTGTATATGTATAGCTGGTTTTTTACATGTGTATATGTATATATGTACAAATATCTTTGAAAAAGTAATGCATTATAAAAAATTTTGAAAGTACAAGTATAAAATATAAGTTACATATGACCCAGCTATCTCTTTACAACCCTAAATAATAGTTATTTACATTTTGATATATGACTGCCAAGATTGTGTGTCTCTGTGTCTGTGTGCATATTTTTTTAAATATGATATATCTTACCAAATACTTTTTTTAAAAGGTTTTATTTATTTATTTGTCAGAGAGAGAGAGAGAGAGAGAGAGCCTAAGCAGGGGGAGTGGCAGGCAGAGGGAGAAGCGGACTCCCTACCGAGCAAGGAACCCGATGTGGGACTCGATCCCGGGACCCCAGGATCATGACCTGAGCCGAAGGTAGACACTTAACCGACTGAGCCACCCAGGTGTCCCTGTGTGCATATTTTTTTAAAAGCGCAGGGAAGAAAAAAAGAAGATAGCAGGAGGGAAAGAATGAAGGGGGGAAATCGGAGGGGGAGATGAACCATGAGAGACGATGGACTCTGAAAAACAAACAGGGTTCTAGAGGGGAGCGGGTTGGGGGGATGGGTTAGCCTGGTGATGGGTATTAAAGAGGGCACGTTCTGCGTGGAGCACTGGGTGTTATGCACAAACAATGAATCATGGAACACTACATCAAAAACTAATGATGTAATGTATGGTGATTAACATAACATAATAAAAAAAAGCGCAGGGAAGGATCATATTATGTATTTTAATGTACTTTTTTCACCTACAAATGTAAATGGAACCTCTTCTAACAATATCTTCCTATAGCATTTTTTAAAAATCAACACCATATTAATGGATATTTAGGCTGTTTTCAGGGCTTTCATATTATAAGCAATGAAGTGAAAACATTACTTTTTATCTCTCCTTTATTTTTAAAAATAATTACAATTTTACTAAGTGCTTACCATGTGCCATATATTGTTCTGAATGCTTTACATGCATTAACTTAGTTAATCTTCACAAAATCCTATGACATATGTACTATTATTACCAGCATTTTGCAGATAGGAAAAGTGAGCTACAGAGTGGTTAAGGTAACTCTGTCAGGGTCACACTGCCAGTAGGTGGAGTAGCTGAATTTGAACCCAGGCTGCCTGACTCCCCAGCCCAGGCTTTAATCTTTGCATCCATCCCTTTTTATTTCTTTAGGATTAATTTCTGGGAGAAAAGAAATCACCAGATAAGAAATGAACAGTAAATTATAATAGATCAATAGGGAAGAAATGTGTACGTCTACCCAAAAGAGAACATCCTTGTCCAAGATTCCTACTATCATATCAGAATTAAAAGTGGACAAGTTACTGCTTCCAGCATGTGGACTTCCCTGACTTGCAAGTAGCCTTTTCTGTAGCTGGCATATGAGTACTTATTTGTAGGCTGGAAAGGCAGAGAAATCCCTGAAGTCTTGTTTTCATAGATCTGTGTCCTTTCCCATGAGCATCGGAAAATGACCAGTTTCCAGGCAGGACATTCATCCATCCATCCATCTGTCCATTCAGTTATTCATTCACATTTCACTTTGTTTTCTGGTGGATTTGCAGGGACTTATAAGAATCCATATACTGACATGGAAAAGTATTACTATATGAGAAACAGGAGAAATATAGATAGACATTTAAACTGAATACAAACTTAGCCTATATGAAGACCATTGGGTCTGCACACCATTTGTAATGTTGAGATGCAAATGTGTGCTTAATCTTGGCAGTCATAGAAAAAGGATACCCAATCAGTGAATTCTTGGCCTTGTCCTAGAGAATAAAGTATAACAATTCCACAGATAAAGATTTGCCTGGCACGGACTATGAAAGAAAAATTGGGGTATTTATTATGTAGGAGATTTGTGTAGTTGCAGTAGCAGTTTTCATATGACCATTGTTTAGTGTCCTTTTGTATAAACAGAATACATGAGACCAAAGCAATGCTCAATGAACTTAATATTTTCTCTCTTTTTCCTTCTCTTCCTCGCTCCCTCCCCACATATATGGATGTATATATATCTGTGTATATATACATGTGTGTATATAGGTGTATAGTTTGTATATGATTTTGTTCTCACAAATTTTAATTCTGAGTCAAGTATATAGTAGTTTTTAGTTACTCTGTGTAACTTACTGCAAATTCAGAACAATGAACATGATCAGAGGAATTACTCTGAATCCCCTCCACATCCCCCAGCAGTACTCGCTACAGGTTGAAGATGAATGTGCTGTTACAGGGATCAGTGACATTCCCGGATGTAGCTGTGGACTTCACCCCAGAGGAGTGGCAGCTGCTTGACTGTGAGCAGAGAACCTTGTATTGGGAGGTGATGTTGGAGGACTTTAGAAACCTCATCTCAGTGGGTAAGGACAGTGGGTGGTAACTCTTCAGGGGAACTAAGAATATACTCCTAGCACCCTGCCTTTAGGTTTTGTGGAAGCTCTGGACATTCTGAAGCATTCCTGAGTTTGGCCCTGAATGTTAGTGGTCACAGATTCTTAATCCCCTTTGAGATGATGCATAAACAGATAGAGGGTTTATGCTTCTGCCTCCCCAGTTGAGGAGAAGGGTCTTTTCTGTTCCAAAGCCTGTTTGTCATCCTTTCCAGGCCCTGAGACTCAAGGAGACAGACCTGAATTGCGAGGTAGTCGTTTGTCTCTGGCACTTGGTCTCCAGTTCTGTGTTGTTTCCCATGAACAGGGGGCCCAGTTACCAAAACAAAAGCGATCTTCAAGGCAGAGCAAGGACAAGAGCCATGGATGGGGGAAGGGGCGAACCCACGTTGGCACCATCCAGGTGAGTGAAAGAAAACCAGGTAGATGGGAGTCTTTGGAATTGAGATTCCAGTTGGTCAGTGAGGGACAGGTCCCTCTGAAGCAGCTCTTTCAGGAAGCCCTTCTTAAAAGCCACACAGCTTTGGAAGTGACTGAGTCCACTTGACATAACATCGTCAGATCCCCAGATGACACCTTCACTCACTCTGCTCACATAGCCACTCTTTCTCTTTGCTCAGCTTTTGTATGGAGGGAGGTCCCTCTCCTCTCTGCCCCGGCTCCCTGCACTGCCTGTTCCATGGAGGTCCTTGCTTTGTTCTCTTAATTCCTAAAATCTTCATTCTTTTTTTCCTCAACATGAGCACAGATCTTTTCCATACATCTGGTTCTTATAAGGTAATCAGATCATATAGATTGAGAAATAAAGAATGAGCTAAGAACCTAGAGTGTTGCACTAATAATCCCTCTTAATGGAAGGGAATCAAATCTCAGAAATAATGAAGAACCATCTTCTTCCCATTTTCCCTAACATTATTATATCAGTGGGCTTAGTGTTGTAGGATTTGAGCTCGGCAGTCATGATGTTACACTGGACAAGGTGTGGCATCATGGTAACAATCCGAACTGACCTGCTTGATCATAAGCTATATAAAGGCAAAGCCTGCTAAAAACTAGAAGTCTTCTGTTTCATGTCCCCAGAGTTAATAGAAGTCATTAAGTGTGGAAACCAAAATGGGAAATTTGAGTTGAAGCATGTGGTATCACGGGCAAAGCAGGGTTCTGGAAACATATCTGGGAGATTGAAAGAGGTTATAACTAAAAAGCAGTTCATTTTCAGGACAAAGTCATATCAATTGGTGGAAATAAATGATGATATATTCAAAAGGAATTTATGTCTGGTCATTTTTTAAAAAAAGATTTATTTGAGAGTGAGAGAGAAAGCACGAGTGGGGGAAGGACAGAAGGAGAGGGAGAGAGAATTCCTAAGCAGACTACCTCCCGCCCCGAGTGTGGAGCCGGACGCAGGGCTCGATCCAAGGACCCTGAGATCATGACCTGAGCCTAAATTGAGTCAGATGCTTAACCGACTGAGCCACCCAGGTGCCCCATATATGTTTGACTATTTTACATATCTCATATGAGTGGAATCTTGAAATATTTATCCTTCTGTGACTGGCTTATTCACTTAGCCTAATGTCCTCAGGGTTCATTCATATAGCTTATGATGGATTTCCTTCTTTTTAAAAGTACGTATGTATATGCTATGTTTTCTTCATCCCTTTATCTGTTGATTAACATTAGATTATTTCCAATTCTTGGCTATTGTGAATATTGCTGCAATTAGCATGAGAGTGTAAACATCTCTAGGAAATCCTGTTTTCAGTTTTCTGATAAATGACCAGAAGTGGGATTGCTGGATCATATAGTGGTGCTATTTTTGATATTTTGAGGAAATTCCATACTGTTTTCCACAGTGGCTCCATCATTTCACGTTACCACCCACAGTGCACCAGGTTCTAGTAGCCCCACATCTTTGCCAGTACTGGTTATTTTCTGTTGTCGTTTTATAATAGACATCCTAACAGATGCAAGGTGTGATCTTACTGTGGTTTTGATTTGCATTTCCCTGATTAATGATACTGAACATCTTTTCATACCTGTTGACCATTTATGTCTCCTTTGGAAATAGGTCTATTCAAGTCTTTTGCCCATTTTTTTTGCTGTTCAGTTGTGGGGGTTCCTTATGGATTTGGGATATTAACCTCTTTTTTTTTTTTAAGATTTTATTTATTTATTTTGACAGAGAGAGACACAGCAAGAGAGGGAACACAAGCGGGGTGAGGGGTGGGAGAGGGAGAAGCAGGCTTCCCCCTGAGCAGGGAGCCCGATGCGGGACCCAATCCCAGGACCCTGGGATCATGACCTGAGCCGAAGGCAGACGCTTAATGACTGAGCCACCCAGGCGTCCCGGGATGTTAACCTCCTATCTGATAAATGTTTTTAGAATATTTTCTCCCTTCTGTAGGTTGCCTTTTCACTCTGCTGATTGTTTCCTCTGCTGCAGAGAAGCTTTTGAATTTGATGTGGTCCCACTTGTCTATGTTTGCTTTTGCTGCCAGTGCTTTTGGAGTCATACAAGGAAATCTTTGCCAAAACCAGTCATATGAAGCTTTTCCCCTATGTTTTCTTCTAGGAGTTTTATAGTTTCAGGTCTTATATTTTAAGTCTCTAATACATTTTTGTATATGGTGTAAGATTAGGGTCCATTTTCATTCTTTTACATGTGGATATCTAGTTTTTCCAGATATCAGCCATTAGTTGAAGAGATCCTTTCCCCATTGTGTAGTCTTGACTCACTTATTGAAGACCATGTAAGCATGGGTTTATTTCTGGGCTCTCTCTTCTGTTCCACTAATCTATATATCTGTCTTTATGCCAGTACTGTACTGTTTTGATTACTGTAATTTGGTAACATCGTTTCAAGTCAGGAAGTGTGAGGCCTCCTGCTTCTTCTTTCTCAGGAATATTTTAGCTGTTTGAATCCTTTGTGGTTCCATATGAATTTCAGAATGTTTTTTTCTATTTCTGCAAAAAATGCCATTGGAATTGCATTGAATCTATAGATCACTTTGGTTAGTATGGACATTTTAACAATATTAAGTCTTCTAGTCCATGAACACAAGCTGTCTTTCCACTTACTTGTCTTCAATTTCTTTCAGCAGTATTTTGTAGTTGTCAGTATACAAGTTTTCCACCTCCTTGGTTAAGTTTATTCTTAATAATAATAAACAATAGATTCTTTCTGATGCTATTGTAAAAAGGATTGTTTTCTTAATTTCCTTTTTGGATTGTTTGTTTTAGTGTATGGAAACACAACAGATTTTTGTATGCTGACTTTGCATCCTGCAACTTGCCAAATTTGTGTATTAGCTCTAATAGTGTTTTTTTGTGGAATCTTTAGGGTTGTGTACATATGAGACCATATCCTCTGTGAACAGAGGTATTTTTATGTCTTCCTTTCTAGTTTGGATACCTTTACTTCTTTTTCTTACCTAATCGGTCTTGCTAGGACTTCAGGACTATGTTGAATAGAAGTGGTCAGAATAGGCATCCTTGCTGACATTATATACTTTAAATTTTTTCTTTTTGTAACATGAGATTGGAAAGAGTAACTGGGAATATTTCATTTTACACCTTTTTAGAAGCTATCTGCTTACTCAGTGATGCACTAGAGAGAGAGGAGGGAAGCGAAGACAATTTTTTGAAGCAAGATATGTTCACCTTCGAGAAAACACTGACCAAGGAGAGAGTCCAAAATTATAATCTGAGTATAAAATGTATTTCTTTAAGACAAACACAACGTAAATGTGAGTCAAATGGAAAGAGTCTGCAACCTAATTCACACTTGCTCAGTTATAATAAAAGTCATATCGGAGAAAATTCTTATGAATACAAGGAATGTGGAAAAGCCTTCAAAAACAAGTTTTGTCTCATTAGGCATGAAAAAAAGCCTACAAGAAAAAAAACCTTTGGATGCCCTGAATGTGGGAAAGCCTTCCAAAAGAAGTCTCGTCTCATTAGACATGAAAAGAAACATACAAGGAAAAACCTTTGAATGCAATGACTGTGGGAAAGCCTTTAACAGTAAGGGACACCTTATAGCTCATCAAAAAATTCATAGTGGAGAGAGGCCCTATGTATGCAATGATTGTGGGAAAGCGTTTATGCATAAAGCACAACTGGTGGTCCACCAGAGACTCCACATGGGAGAGAAACCTTACGAATGCCATCAGTGCGGGAAGTCATTCACTTGGAACTCCTCCTTTACCCAACATGTGAAATCGCATACACTTGAGAACTCCTTTGAATGTAAGGAATGTGGGAAAACCTTCAGGTATAGCTCATCCCTTTATAAACATTCTCGAATTCATACAGGAGAGAAACTATACAGATGTAGAGAATGTGGCAAGGCCTTTGCAGACTCCTCAGTGCTAGTCACGCATCAGAGGATTCATACAGGCGAGAAACCCCATGGGTGTACTAAATGTGGCAAAGCCTTCATCAAGAAGTTACATCTCCTTAAACATTACTTAACTCATACAGCAGAGCAACAAAACAAATGTAGTGCATGTAGGCAATCTTTTAACCAGAAACACATCTCATTCTCCATCAAAGGAGTCATAAAAACAGGGAAGCTGTGTGAATGGGGGAAAACTTACAATTAGTTAGCCTTTTAATAAAGTGGCAAAGAATTCATCATGAGAAAAACTCTATCAATTGGATAGATATGGAAAAGCATGTTCTGAAATTCATATTCTGTGATACTACTAATTTTATTGAGAAGATTACAGAAAATTTTGTGTTATAAATTGGCAATTTTACTGTATAGCATAAAACTGAGGAAGTTGTAAAAAATTTAAAAATCAAGGCATCAAGCTGACTGTAATTACATATATGTACTGCCCCAGTTTATGATTGTCATACAAGTTATACAAATGTCTGCATTGCTTAAATTTGTATAACCATAGGTTTGAAATATATGCTAAGCACTTACACAGAATTTTATCTGTTATGGTGATGGTTACACAGCATTGTGATTGTACTTAATGCCAATGAATTATACACTTAAAATGGTTAAAATGGTAAATTTTATGGTGTGTATATTTTATTGCAATAAAAAATATATAAATAAAACTCTCAACTGGGATTATGTCTGGTAAACACCATCATCTCTTCAAACCTAAAATGACCATATGCAGGCTTGCCAGTTATAAGTGAAATCATGTGGCTTATTATATAGACCATTTCGTGGCATGTATGAAGTTGTGGCAGTTGTGCCTGAACCTTCTGGAGCCTCCTTTTAAATAATAGAAGTTAGGTACAGTGATGAAGTCTTGTACTGCCTCTGCTCAGCTGAGGACATCGGGTAATATGTTTTCTTGTCTATGCAGAACACCAAAGCGTGTGTGTGTGTGTGTTTAATCCTGATTAGTCACTGAAGAAAGAAAGCAGCTGTGTTTCGTACTCTAAGCACTTAGTACAGGAAAAGAGGCATTTCTTCAGGTAAATACTCATGTAAATAAAAGCCATCCTATTTCACTGGCTCAGCTACGTAAGTAGGAGTGAACCTAGCTCAAGTAGCTTATAACTGGGGTACTTTGTTTAGAAAAATTAGGTGGCATGATACTCTGCAGAGACTTCTGGAAGAAAATTATTACTTTCTCGTTTTGGAAATTGAGCGAAATCTCAGGCTTGTTTGGAAGTTTCTGGGTGACTAGCATAGGTGTTGCATCAAGCTATTTGAAAAGCTTTTCTGCTTTCATGAGCTGCTTGGCAGCTATTTTATAATTTGACATTATGTAAATTCTGTGTTTTCTCTTTTAAAACACATGAACCAACAATGGTTTAAATGGAAATTTTATATTTCACTTTAAATGTTCATTGATAACGTAAAAAAGTCTTTAAACCCTTTCTTCGGTGGTTGTGAGGCTTATACAGCATTGAGCTTGAACCTAAATTCACCAAATGAGGTTTTCTCTTGCAAGCCTAAGGTTTTGGATTAAATGTATGAACTTGGAATTATTTTTCTTTCTTGAGCATTTTTGTAGGTGATGATGGGTGAAGACTTATGCATGAGAGTGATTTTCAGAATATCCATCAGATCTAAGTTAAGCCTGTCTTACAAGGTTTTCAATACTAAGACTACATGCTAATTAAACAGGTAGTCACACCAAATCACTTGGCAAACCACAAAAGTGTATATGTAAAATTATAAACTCAGGGAGTTTTTCTCAAGTTCAACTGCCTTATCTCTCATTTCCTTTTAAAGCTGTCGTTTTGCTTTATTTAACATTAATCTTCCCCTCCTAGTTCTTTCTCAGCTCCTGTCCTTAGCAGTAATAGCATCTGAGCAAGTACAAACTTTAAGACAGCAAGAACACTCCCTTAGGGGTGTAGAATGTCTCATTGCTGTGAGAATTATGCGAGACTCTTAAGAGAGGTCTTGTGCATCGGGGGGCAGACTGAGAATGAGACTGGGAGTGTTATTTGACATTATGGTCTGAGCTCTATGAACTAAAATGTTTGCTCCCTTTCTTAAATGCTGTAATTAATAGGTTAAAGAATTAGCTAAGTATGAACCAAAATTAAATGTTTGAAAAGTTGAAACAAAGAAAATTTTTTCCTATTTAACCTAAGTCATTGTCAGGCGCTAAAACAAAGTCATGAATCCCACTAATTCTAATGCATTTCATAGGGCTAGAGCTCATGTTTGAGAAGGGGAAACTGGTCTACACTGTGTACATATTATGCAAGTGCATAAATTAGCAACATTTTGAGATTAAGTGTGAGGTGTGCAGAACATCATGTCAACTAATCAAGTATGCCGATTGTTTAAGTAAAATTGAGTTTAAAGTTCTTTTTTAAAACATCATGTTTAGGGGTGCTTGGGTGGCTTAGTTGCTTAGGTGTCCAACTCTTGATTTTGGCTCGGGTCATGATCTCAGGGTCATGAGATCGAGCCCTGCATCAGGCTCTACGCTCAGTGGGGAGTCTGCTTGAGATTCTCCCTCCCCCCTTTCCTCTCCCCCTGCTCAAACAGAGGCTCACTCTTTTTTTTTTTTTTTTAGATTTTATTTATTTATTTGACAGACACGGTGAGAAAGGGAACACCAGCAGAGGGAGAGGGAGAGACAGAGGGAGAAGCAGGCTTCCCGCTGAGCAGGGAGCCTGACACGGGAGTTGATCCCAGGACCCTGGGATCATGACCTGAGCCGAAGGCAGACACTTAATGACTGAGCCACCAAGGCACCCTCACTCTTTCTCAAATAAATAAATCTTAAAGAAACTGTATTATTGAGTAAAATAGGGTTACAAGGAGCACTAGGTATTTATACTTAATTGGAAGACTCTTATCTAAGCCAAGACCTGTGTTGTTAATGATTTCTCTGATCCCAAGTTATTGTAGTGTTTTAATTTCTTGAATATATTTTTACAAATATATATTGCTAAATTTTAAAAATTGAGATATATAGCTGACATATAACATATTAGTTCCAGGTGTACAACGTAATTTGATATTTGTATACATTGTGAAATGTCCACAATAAGTCAAGTGAATATCCATCACCACACAGTTACAAATTTTTTTCTTGTGATGGGAACTTTTAAGATTTGCTCTCCCAGCAACTTTCAAACATACAATGTAGTATTATTAACTGTAGTCACCATGCTGTACATTACATGCCTAGGACTTAATTATTTTAGAGCTGGGACTTTGTACCTTTTGATCCCCTTTACCCATTTTCTCCACGCCCTGACCCCTACCTCTGACAAACACCAATCTGTTCTCTGTATGAGTTCAGGGTCTTTTTTAGATTCTGTATATATGTGATTTCATATGGTATTTGTCTGATTTATTTCACTTAGCATAATGCCCTCAAGTTCCATCCATGTTGTTGCAAATGGCAAGATTTCCTTCTTGCTGAATAACAGTTCCACTGTATGTGTGTACGTGTGTGTGTGCATGACATCTTCATGTACTTATCCATTGATGGATGCTTAGGCTGCTTCCATGTCTTGGCTATTATAATAGCGCTGCAAGAAAAGTTTCACACAGTAACTAGTTATATTTTCTTTTTTTAAAGATTTTATTTATTTATTTGACAGAGAGGCACAGCGAGAGAGGGAACACAGCAGGGGGAGTGGGAGAGGGAGAAGCAGGCTTCCCGCGGAGCAGGGAGCCCGATGCAGGGCTTGATCCCAGGACCTGGGATCATGACGTGAGCCGAAGGCAGATGCTTAACGACTGAGCCACCCAGGCTCCCCAACTAGTTATATTTTCAAGTGATATGTTTAATATGTTTTCAACCTCAGACATATTTGTGGGCAAAGTACTTCTATATTTAAAGCTATAAGTATGACCATTAACCTGAAAAAAATTATTTTCCCACATTTCCAGACTTCTTTGACACCTAGTATTCTAGTACTGGATACACACATATTGCTACCTGGGGAACTTTCTACCGTTCTACCGTTGACCTCATTCTTTTCCTAGATAACCTCAACCCCAGAACATGATTTTGGCAAGAAGAAAACCAAAATATTTTTTACACTCAGCTCAAACATGATCTTAGATTCCCCAGAAGCCCATTTTTTAAAATTTGAAGTCTTACACATTTGTCTAGTTGTCAAAAGTGTCTGAAATAGTCATATATAATGTAAGCAGAATATCTTTTTTTTTACGCCCACCTTCCCTCTAGAACGTTACATTTGGATATATTTTTACTTTCATTTTCCCCCCTTTAACCAGGAACACTCAACACTCACTTTCTTTGTTGTTATACTCAGACATTAGGTTGATTTTTTTCCAGTATGAAGATAGGTTTATTTTTTATATAGTACTACTTCTTTAAAAAAAACAAAAAACGGGAAGCCTGCTTCTCCCTCTGAAACTCCCCTCTCTTGTGCTCTCTCTCATTCTCTCTCTCAAATAAGTAAATAAAATCTTTAAATAAAACCACATATAACATACAAAAAGTTTTAATGAAAATATTACCTGAAATCTCATTTTTCTGAGAAAACCAGCATTAACATCAGCCACTGGGGGAGAATAGAATGCAAGAGGCATTGATGAACAAATGAATTGTAAACATGTTCATAAATCTGAATTTATGTTGGGTGTAAGTAATTTAAGGATTAATTCGGGAGAAGGCTAGAAATAAGGTGAAATGAATATTCTAGATAACATTAGAATAAGTGGTAGGAATCAGGGTTACAGTTATAAATTTGTGTTCTGGGAGAGGGTAGATATTAACTTTATACCTTGTTGAATATGCATGATAAAAACCGAAGGCTACCCACTAAAAGAAACAGACTGTCACAAGTCACTGGAGAGAAAAGGAATAAAAACTATAAATTCAGTAGAACACAGGAAAGGAAAACTAAAGCAACAAAGAAAAAGCATGGTAACTACAAAGCAAAAATAAAACTCAGGAATGTGTCCAAGTATATCACTAATCACAATAAAGGCAAACAGATTAAATCACTATCCTGAGGAATAATACTGCCTGCATTATATTTAGGGATACTTTTTTTAACATGTCAAAAGCACTTTATAACTTACATTGCAAAAGGGACATAATCAGGTGCTCTCCGAAAACAAAGGCTGATACCTTTTTTGAGAAAGAAGGTAAATTGGTGATATGACTAATTTATTTCATGTACTAACACTATTTCTTATTTAAAAAAAAAAAATGTTTTCCGGGCGCCTGGGTGACTCAGTTGGTTAAGCGTCCAACTCTTGGTTTCAGCTCAGGTCGTGATCTCAGGGTCTTGAAATCAAGCCACGTGTGGGGTTCCCCACTGGGCGCGGAGCCTGCATAAGATTTTCTATTCCTCTGCCCCTCCCCACCTAGTGCACACAGTCTCTCTCTCTAAAAAAAAGTTCAAATAATTTTTTCAAGTCTAGAAATTAATTATAACTAGTAAAGCAGTAAGCGTGTTTAATCAGTATAAGAGTTATCACTTTATGTTGGGCAGAGAAAGGATTAATTTAGTCTGTTTTGAGCAAGGCTCTCCATCACACAGCAGTGGTACAAATATCTTTAAAGTCAGAGTGACTGTTTCTGGGTTCTCTGTCTTCACTGCATTTTAATCAAGAGGGAAAAGGAGATACTTTTTATTCCTCCGCCTTTTGTCTTAACAAAAGAGAGGGCTAAAAATCCACACCTTTCCAAAAGCAGAGGCTAGCAGATTGTTTTTTAAAATCCAAATATAAGCTGCATGCAAGACTGCAGCCAAATCATCCAGAAAGGATAGAAAATAAAGGAGTGGTACAAGATCCACTAATCAAATAATAGGAAGCTGATGTATCAGTATTAATTGCCATAGATCAAGGGTGGTAAACTTGCCCTGTAAAGGGCCAGATATCAGTTACCTTGCTTTGTGGGCAATGCAGTCTGTTACAACTACTCTGTTGCCGTAGCATGAAAGCAGCCATAGACACACAAACAGATGAGTGTGGTTGTATTCTAATAAAACTATATACAAAAACAGGCAGAAAAACAGACTTGTTCCTCGGGTGTAGACTGCCAACCCCTGTTCTAACTGTATACTGATAACACAGCAGTGAGCAAAAAAGGCAAGATACCAGCACTTTACTCAACAATAAACAAATAAATGATCATCTGAGGTATTGACCAGTAAAACACTCTTTAGAACCTGTGAGGACATTGAATGTGATAGGAAACTAAGATGGAGTGGCAAAGGAAGTCCTCTGAGAAGAAGAGACCTTTAAGCCGAGACCTGAATGCAGCGAAGGAAGGAGCCTTGGAAAGATCCTGCAAGGATCCTGAGGCAAAAGTGAGTCTGGCCTGTTGAGAACCAGCAAGAATTCCAGTGTGGGTGGAGGAGAGATGTGGAGATGAGTTTTGTGCATTAGATAGGTTTCCAGAGTATGTGACATTGCATTCTCAATGTGATGGGAAGGTTGTGAAGATTTTGAGCAGAAGACTGGTATAGTCTGATTTACTTTTGAAAAGTTCTCCCTGGCTGTGTGTGGGGGAGAGATAGTAGGAATGGCAAGACGGCAGATAGACTGGTTAAGAGGCAATTGTTCCAGAGTCCAGACAACAGATGATGGTGCTTTGGACTAGGGTGTTGGGAGTGGAGATGCTCTTCTGGTGGCTAGACTGTGTCAGCCAGAGCAGCCTTGGAAGCAATGTGTTGAAGAAGGCAGAGCCAATATAGTCTGGATCATTGCTATGGTCTGAACTTTTGTGTTCTCCTCAAATTCATATGTTGAAAACTTCATGCCCAAGGTGACAGTATTAGGAGGTGAGGCCTTTGGGAGATGATTAGGTCATCAGGGCAGACTTCATGATTGGGATTATTACCCTTGCAAAAGAGGTCCCACAGAGCTCACTAGCCCCTTCTGCCATGTGGCGGTACAAGAAGTCTGCTACCCTGAAGAGGGCCCTCTCCTGACCATGCTGGCACCCTGATCTCAGACTGTCAGCCTTCAGAACTATGAGATGCCAGTCTATGGCATTTTGTTATATGACCACATGGGAGAGGGCTGCACACCAACAGGGACCACCTGCCCTGCACTGCGAAATAAGGAAGAGCAGGGAACTCCTATTTTGCCTGAGCCAATGCATTGGGAAGTCTATTTGTTACAGCAGTTTAATCCCCTATAACTAACACAGGGGTTGTCATTGAAGTACACATGTACCCTGGAGATACTGCAGGTTCAGTTCCAGACTGCTGCAATAAAGCAAGTCAAATTTTTTCGGTTTTGCACTGCATTTAAGTTATAAGCCCAGGGGCACCTGGGTGGCTCAGTTGGTTAAGTGTCTGACTTCGGCTCAGGTCATGATCTCAGGGTCCTGGGATCGAGTCCTGCATCGGGCTCCTTGCTCTTTGCCTGCCACTCCCCCTGCTTGTGCTCTCTCTGACAAGTAAAAAAGAATGGAGGCTGAAAGATCACAAATAAAATCTTAAAAAAATGTTATAAGCCTGTATATGTATGTATATACTATATATGCCGTCTGACTATGTATTATATATACCACACATATCTGTATGTGTGTGCTCTATATGCCGTCTGTATATGTATAATATACACCGCACGTGTCTGTGTGTGTGTGCTCTAGATGCCGTCTAC